>NC_140165.1:56815265-57014237 GCF_963971535.1 Notolepis coatsorum | reverse complement strand
ATCGGACATCCCTAATTATCACCATTGCCATCGATCAATATATGATCACAGTCAGTCAAATGCAACCACGTTTCCAATAGCCCAACACAAACACGCACAGCTCTCTCTCTCTCTCGCTCTCTCTCTCTCTCGCCTCTCTCTCTCTCTCTCTCTCTCTCATTTCGCAGCGGGTGGGGCATGACCACTCAGACAATGAATGGTAACTTGTTTAAAATGACGAGAGAGAGAGAGAGAGAGAGAGAGAGAGAGAGAGAGAGAGAGAGAGAGAGAGAGAGAGAGAGAGAGAGAGAGAGAGAGAGAGAGAGAGAGAGAGAGAGAGAGAGAGAGAGAGAGAGAGAGAGAGAGAGAGAGAGAAGAGAGAGAGAGAGAGAGAGAGAGAGAGAGAGAGAGAGAGAGAGAGAGAGAGAGAGAGAGAGAGAGAGAGAGAGAGAGAGAGAGAGAGAGAGAGAGAGAGAGAGAGAGAGAGAGAGAGAGAGAGAGAGAGAGAGAGAGAGAGAGAGAGAGAGAGAGAGAGAGAGAGAGAGGAGAGAGAGAGAGAGACTTGTTAAGTTGAAACGCACAGTGGTCCAGCAGGCAGAAGGGCTTGATAAAGTATATCCACTCCACTGTCCAGACTGTGTTGATGTCCATGCATGTCCAGTTGTCCAGACTGCATCCATATAGCTTGTTGTTAACCAACAAGTACTGTGAAGAGCTGTGTCTTTGCCCATTTCCTCGTCAAACAGCCTGCAAACTACCTATCGCCCTGCTCTAAGACAAACTCTAACCTTAACCAACTTTGAAAGAGTGCCTAGCTTAACCGTCGAAAGAACTTGCCTTCACGCTCTAAGACAAATAGCTGCATCACAACAACACAGTCTACCACCTACAAACCAACCTAGAACCTAGAAACTGGAGTTGGCCAATCAGAGAGCGTCTCCGCGGAATGCGGCTACGGAAAAAAATGCTGCTACGGAAAAAAATTATAGACGCTGCTGCTTAGACCGCTTCAAATCGTGCCCGGCTTCCATCATAAACATCATATTTCAACGCACAGCGCGTTACGCACTGATTGGCTGCGACGGATAGTGCGTCTAGCCCGGGCCGAGAAATACGGCTAGGAGAAATGCGGCAGGAGAAATGCGGCAGGAGTGAGTCACTTCCTGTTAAACAAGTATTTTTATTTGATATATTAATGTTATATTGTGCATTGGAAACACAAACATACTTAAAATGAGTCAATATTATTCATTTTAAACATGTTTATATTATTTATAGGGCTATAAAACAAAAAACAAAAAAATTATTTGTCTTGTTCTTCTCTCATTTAACCAGGGGGGGGCGGCGCCCGAGCGCCCCTAGTGGCGAGCCGCCACTGGGGGGGGGGGGGTACAGGTATGGACAGGGTATATATATTAACTACAGCGATTGTAGCTGCAATTCTGAACAGTTAAGAAAGAGGGTTCTTGTCACAGCTGAACTGCAGAAAAGGCACAATGCACATATTTAACATTTTCTCAGTGTTGGGACAACCCCTCATTCTGTAAAACCTTTTCACAACAGGTCCTTTTTAAAACAAGATGACATCCCTTTGTCCCTTTTTATGCAGGATGGTCAGAAAGGAAGGTTTGAAAACTGAAAGAGAGAGAGAGAGAGAGAGAGAGCGAGTAATGCCAGGCCCATGTGTGTGCGCGCTTAAAGGAAAACTCCAACATTTTGGGAAATTAGCTTATTTAACATCTTCCCTGGAGTTAGACAAGAAGATACATACCTTTTTGTCTCTGTGCGTGCATTTAGTTTTGGGAACAGTCGCTCCGTTAGCGTAGCTTAGCTTCATCACTGGAAGTGGGGGAGGACAATAGCCTGACGTTCCCTTACAGTGTATACAGTCACCAAATACACTCCAAATACAAGCTCCAAACGTTCATGTAAACATGTTGTGACCTGTGTATTTACCACGTGGAGAAATAAAAAATTATTGAATTAGACAATTACGTTTTCTAAGCAAATATACTCTGAACTATTTTTAGCCTAAGCACTCGTCTCTGCGCGCAGCCAGTGATTTCTACGTGAAGCCGTGTTTGTGGACATTCTCATTAATTCAAAGGATCCGAAACCGATTGAAGTTTATGGATACCATGACTTAAAATCCTCTTACCTTGACGATTAAAAGCCTCCCAATTTAGAAAACAGTAATCCAATGGCTGGTATTGATAATATAATACTAACTACTGCACGTAGCTAACCGGAGCTAACACAGAACCGGACGGTCAGTAAAGCAAATATAATTACTTACTTTCTGGGGTTTTCAAAATAAAAGTGCAACGTTTATAGCAGCGGAAAACTTTTATTTTGTACATTATCTAACGTTAACATGAACCTAAACTAACTTTAGGTTAGTTGTAACGTTAGTTTAGGTTCGTGTTAACGTTAGATAATGTACAAAATAAACGTAAATACACAGGTCACAACATGTTTACATGAACGTTTTGAGTTGTATTTGGAGTGTATTTGGTGACTGTATACACTGTAAGGGAACGTCAGGCTATTGTCCTTCCCCACTTCCAGTGATGAAGCTAAGCTATGCTAATGGGGCAACTGTTCCCAAAGCTAAATGCACGCACAGAGACAAAAAACGTATGTATCTTCTTGTCTAACTCCAGGGAAGATGTTAAATAAGCTAATTTCCCAAAATGTTGGAGTTTTCCTTTAAGGTTCCTCATGTCTGTGTTTTTCTCTCTCAGACCGGCATAATGATGTGTGTTTGTCTCTCAGGTCAGTGCAGTGATGTGCGTTTGTCCCTCAGATCAGTGAGGTGATGTGTGTTTATCTCTCTCAGATCAGTGCAGTGATGTGCGTTTGTCCCTCAGATCAGTGCGGTGATGTGCGTTTATCTCTCTCAGATCAGTGCAGTGATGTGCGTTTGTCCCTCGGATCAGTGCGGTGATGTGTGTTTATCTCTCTCAGATCAGTGCAGTGATGTGTGTTTATCTCTCTCAGATCAGTGCAGTGATGTGTGTTTATCTCTCAGATCAGTGCAGTGATGTGTGTTTATCTCTCTCAGATCAGTGCAGTGATGTGTGTTTATCTCTCTCAGATCAGTGCAGTGATGTGCGTTTGTCTCTCAGATCAGTGCAGTGATGTGCGTTTGTCTCTCAGATCAGTGCAGTGATGTCACTGTGCGTTTGTCTCTCAGATCAGTGCAGTGATGTGCGTTTGTCTCTCAGATCAGTGCAGTGATGTGCGTTTATCTCTCTCAGATCAGTGCAGTGATGTGCGTTTATCTCTCTCAGATCAGTGCAGTGATGATGTGTGTTTATCTTTCTCAGATCAGTGCAGTGATGTGTGTTTATCTCTCTCAGACCGGCATAATGATGTGCGTTTGTTTCTCTCAGATCAGTGCAGTGATGTGTGTTTGTTTCTCTCAGATCAGTGCAGTGATGTGCGTTTGTTTCTCTCATATCAGTGCAGTGATGTGCGTTTGTCTCTCTCAGACCTGTTTCTTTGTTTATTTTAGTTTATTTGGTTATTTGGACGGGATAATGCAAAATTTATGAACACTGTGGAGTGTAAAAATTGCCGGATTTAGCACAAGGCTAATTTCCATCCGTTGTCCCCAAACATAAAAACAGGATTCATAGAAACAGTAAGAAATGTACAAATACATAAAACAGGACACAAAAAACAGTACAAAATGTACAAATACATAACAGCAATACACAGAAATACTAGTGGCTAGAGATATGTCACATGTGTTCACATGACTGGTTGGTATTCAGCCATTTTTTTAGTTGCCCTCTAAAAGAAGCAAGGGTGGGGCTTTCCCTTATGGAAATGGGGAGACTGTTCCATGTTTGACTGCCTTAGTTTTATGGACAGGACGTTTTGGCCAAACGTGGTCAGTCTACGTTGGACCGGTATAATGATTGAGTGTTTGTCTCTCTCAGATCGGCGCGGTGATGTTCGACAAGACTGGCACCATCACTAACGGTGTGCCGCGGGTGACGCGCGTGCTGGTGCTGTGGGAGATGGCACGCATGCCCCTGAGGAAGATCCTGGCGGTGGTCGGCACAGCAGAGAGCAGCAGTGAGCACCCGCTTGGCATGGCCGTGTCCAGACACTGCAAGGAGGTGAGATCTAAAGGTATCGGTGTCAAGATATCAATCGGTAGCTTAAAAGGAACATTAGCTCACCTTTTCTCTGACCACGGCATCCCTGACTAGGGCAGTGTTGTGGAACTTGATTTGAACACACGCATACTTAAATATGCGTGTGATCAAATCATCTTGGTTGATACAAATGTATTTGTTAAAACATGGTAGATCGAATACAAGTTAGTTTAGGAGGTTTGGTAGAGGACTTTCTCTGGCCAGGAGAATTGGGTCAAGTTCCCTGACCTTATAACCTTTTCTGTCACAAAGGAAGGGGGCGGGGGAAGGGATTGACCAGGTGATAGGTGATGGGTGAGAGGTGAGGGTACAGGAAGGAGGGGGGGGGGGTGTTACCAAAAGGTCTTGAAAGGAATTTTCCACAGCAGTCAGTCCTATCAATCCCTCAAACACTGCAAACACTACATTTCTATTTACCAGGGTAGGTTCACTGAGCAAGGATGCTCTTTTTCAGCAATGCCCTGCTTCACATTCACACAGTCTGACACTGTTGACCACTAGGAGCTGCCCAGTACAACTACAGTCTGACACTGTTGATCACTAGGAGCTACCCAGTACAACCACAGTCTGACACTGTTGACCACTAGGAGCTACCCAGTACAACCACTGTTGACCACTAGGAGCTGCCCAGTACAACCACAGTCTGACACTGTTGACCACTAGGAGCTGCCCAGTACAACCACAGTCTGACACTGTTGACTACTAGGAGCTGCCCAGTACAACCACAGTCTGACACTGTTGACCACTAGGAGCTGCCAAGTACAACCAGTCTGACTCTGTTGACCACTAGGAGCTGCCCAGTACAACCACAGTCTGACACTGTTGACCACTAGGAGCTGCCAAGTACAACCAGTCTGACTCTGTTGACCACTAGGAGCTACCCAGTACAACCACTGTTGACCACTAGGAGCTGCCCAGTATAACCACAGTCTGACACTGTTGACCACTAGGAGCTGCCCAGTACAACCACAGTCTGACACTGTTGACTACTAGGAGCTGCCCAGTACAACCACAGTCTGACACTGTTGACCACTAGGAGCTGCCAAGTACAACCAGTCTGACTCTGTTGACCACTAGGAGCTGCCAAGTACAACCAGTCTGACTCTGTTGACCACTAGGAGCTGCCCAGTACAACCACAGTCTGACACTGTTGACCACTAGGAGCTGCCAAGTACAACCAGTCTGACTCTGTTGACCACTAGGAGCTACCCAGTACAACCACTGTTGACCACTAGGAGCTGCCCAGTATAACCACAGTCTGACACTGTTGACCACTAGGAGCTGCCCAGTACAACCACAGTCTGACACTGTTGACTACTAGGAGCTGCCCAGTACAACCACAGTCTGAAACTGTTGACCACTAGGAGCTGCCAAGTACAACCAGTCTGACTCTGTTGACCACTAGGAGCTGCCCAGTACAACCACAGTCTGACACTGTTGACTACTAGGAGCTGCCCAGTACAACCACAGTCTGACACTGTTGACTACTAGGAGCTGCCCAGTACAACCACAGTCTGACACTGTTGACCACTAGGAGCTGCCCAGTATAACCACAGTCTGACACTGTTGACCACTGGAGCAGTTGTGTGCCTTGCTCAAGGGCACTTCAGCGGTTGGCATTGAGGGACAAGAGAGAGTTTATTCATTCACTTCCCCCCCCCCACCCCCCGACCCTATATTTCCTGCCGGTCCGGGGGATCGAACCGGCGACCTTCCGGTCACAAACCCGCGACCTTCCGGTCACAAACCCGCTTCTCTAACCTCCTCACCACCGCGTTGTGTATGTCCTCATGATGCTTCTCTAACCTCCTCACCGTGCGTTGTGTATGTCCTCATGATGCTTCTCTAACCTCCTCACCGTGCGTTGTGTATGTCCTCATGATGCTTCTCTAACCTCCTCACCGTGCGTTGTGTATGTCCTCATGATGCTTCTCTAACCTCCTCACCGCCGTGCGTCGTGTATGTCCTCATGATGCTTCTCTAACCTCCTCCCCACCGCCGTGCGTTGTGTATGTCCTCATGATGCTTCTCTAACCTCCTCACCGCCGTGCGTCGTGTACGTCCTCATGATGCCCCCGTGTCCCAGGAGCTCGGTACGGACGTCCTGGGGTGCTGCCGGGACTTCCAAGCGGTGCCAGGCTGTGGGATCAGCTGTCGGGTCTCCAGCGTGGACGAGCTGCTGCTGCTGCAACATCCCAGCGAGGGGGACCACCTCCAGCTGCAGGGGGCCACGACGGACGAGAGTGGCGAGGGGGCCGACGGCCAGGACCTGACTCCAGGTCAGTTCACTCCAGATTGATTGATTGATTGAAAACTTTATTAACAGATTGCAGAATGGGTACAATACAGTACAGCTCAATACACACACTTGCTAAGAGGACGCAGACCAGAGAAAGACTTTCGTCTTGTTTACACAAGGGTCCTCCATTTTCAATTCATCAAGACATTTATGACAATACAAGACATACAAATATACAGTGTTTAAGAAAAAGAGATCATAAACTAATATATACATCCGAAGGGGAATAAACTGTACATTGGAGGGGGTTGGGTGGGTGGGATTTTGACATTTGAACTATCAAAACCAATAGCGTTTAGCTTATCAATCACATTAGGATTGTCGAAAGCCTTTTGGAGGTCCAGCATGACCATGCCGCAGTATTTGCTGTTCGCAGACAATATTTTCCATAACTTTTGAGATGGAGGTAAGAATAGAAACAGGGCGGTAGTTGCCTGGGTCTAATTTACTTTTGCCTTTTTGTGCAGGGGGGTCACTAAGGAGTTCAGTACGGAGGGGCTGTGGTGGGCTGGCTGTAGGTCAGTTCACTCCAGGTCAGTTCAGTAAAGAGGGGCTGTGGTGGGCTGGCTGCAGGTCAGTTCAGTAAAGAGGGGCTGTAGTGGGCTGACTCCAGGTCAGTTCAGTAAAGAGGGGCTGTGGTGGGCTGACTCCAGGTCAGTTCAGTAAAGAGGGGCTGTGGTGGGCTGACTCCAGGTCAGTTCAGTAAAGAGGGGCTGTGGTGGGCTGACTCCAGGTCAGTTCAGTAAAGAGGGGCTGTGGTGGGCTGGCTGCAGATGACTCTGTTTATCATTCAGCCGTCAGATCTGTCACCGGTGATTAGGGCTGTTCCATATGACGTAGATATAAAGTGGGACGAGAGAAAATGATGTCGCTATTGTCCCAAAAAAAGCCACAGAATTGCTTTAAGTCAATATTTGACTTTGTTCCCGACCCTGAACACTGGAATAACAAACAAACACGGAGGAGCGTGACACAGAGCGAAACTCCCAGCAACACTCCGATACAGAATAGATCAGTCAAGCGCACCTCATCTCACGGTGCAGCAATACAAATGTCTTGACTTTTCAAGCAAACGCACAGAGCGTTATCTGCACCTGCATCGTGTTTTTTTTTATTCAATGAAAATGCATTAATCTGCTTTCGTGGCCCATTGGAGGAGGACCCAATATTTAGCCTTCAGCTGTGCATTGTGTTTTTGTTTACTTTCGCTTCTAAACTTCATGATAGAAGATTTTGTCCTTATCGCACAGCCATAGCCATAGTTACGATACTCGCCATCCTTTTTTTTGTATCTACTTTTTTCTCCCCATTTTTCTATTTTTCTCCCATCCCAATTTCGTATTATCCAATTATTCCCTCCCCTGTCTCGAACGTTGCTAGACCATGCCTCCCACTGGTCGGCTGCAATGTGGACGAAGCCTTGCATCACGTGTCTCCTCCGGTACACGAGGAGGCAGCTGTCGCATCTTTTCACCTGCACAGCGCGATCTCTCAGCGGCGAGGAGTAACGCGTGGGAGGCTCACACTACCTCCGATACTTCCTGATTCTGCTGTACAGGCGCACCAACCGACCTGTAGGAGTCGCTGTCCACAACGTCCGATCCCCACCCACCGGCTTTCCCACCCTCTAATACTGCCAATTGTATTAGTATGAACGACCAGCCAAGCCGGAAGCAATGCCGAGAGCTGGGCTCGAACCCAGCATCTCCTGCATTAGTGGCGAGCGCCTTGCCCACTGCGCCACTTAGCCGCCCCGCTCACCATTGTATCCTATATAATACTGTTTGTACTGAACTTGGTAGATCTGCTTTTGGCTTCTCTGTATTTTGGGTTTTCGCTGGTGAGCTGTCAATCACCAGACACCAGTTAATTGTCATGTGGCATGACAGGTGTGTGGGCTTGATTGCCACCTGATTGGTGTCAGGTGTGCAGTGCCTTTGGTGTCCGTGCAGCCTGACTGGGGCTCACCGACGGGTACAATGCACACAAAGTAGATTCCGGTGAGTTAGAATGTCGTTTTTTTTTTATAGATGTCTTTGTTGTCGTTTCCGTGGCGTTTAGGCGGCGGCTCCTCCTACTCTGTGGTGATTGGCAACAGAGAGTGGATGAGGAGGAACGGACATCACATCGGCGCAGACGTAGACGCGGCCATGGCCAGCCACGAGACCAAAGGACAGACGGCCATACTGGTAGCTATTGATGGTGTGTATGATCCCAGCAGCCTTTCACCAGTACTTCACCAGAACTTCACCAGTACTTCACCGCAGGGTTGGGAGTCGGTTCACGTGATCAATTCATGGATTTTCTTAAAGAAAAAGTAGATATTCTTTGAAATATATAAAATGTGTGACATCAGAGGTTTGTCCCATGAGACCAATACTGATTCTAATTGTTCTATCCAGCAAATATTATTTTCAAAGTGACAACCATATACCTCTCTCTATAGACCTCTCTCTATAGACCTCTATATATAGACCTCCCACTATAGACTCTCTATAGACCTCTCTCGCACACACACATAGGAGACACGTTGTGAACGCTGTGAAAAAAAACTCTGATTAACCCAATACTGGTAAAATAAAGTCCTTACCTCACATCAGATGTTCTGCAAAAAGATTAATCCAATTCCTGATCGCCATTCCAAATACCGATTGCGTTTATTGATCCAACGTTATACCTCGAAACACATCATCGACGCTTCTTCCAGTTCCCTCAGTGGATGCAATAGTCTCAGGTTACATGCCTCAGAAGTAAAATGTGGAGCCCGGAGTTTTTTTTTCTGATGCATTCCCATTGACTCCATTCCAATGGGTGCAATACCATCCGGGAGATGATAGGGGGCGGTATTTGCCCTTTTTGACCTTAGAGCCAGTCCCAATAATAACGTGAGGCTGGATGAATAAAAAAATTAATGGATATCGCTAATAAAAAAAATAACGATTAAATAACGAGATTTCTCGTCATTGGCACTCGACACATGGCGGCCAACAACGAGATTGTTGGCACCCAATGTGTTAACATGTCTTATTTCAAACTAGTGGCAATAAAATATCAAACACACAATTAGTTGTTTATTTTACTTCATTTTATCTGATTGTGTCCATAGATCACAATTACAATACATAACTTTGAGGGAGTTTTCTTACACGCAAGAGATGAAATGTCCCATTTCCCTAGCACCTACACACACCATACTTTCCAAATGTCTTCCCATCTATACCCTGCATCTTTTTACAAAGGGGTTTGTTGATATATCATTCATCGCCTGATTTATAGGACATTTATACCAAAAAAACTGTCAAATAGATTTTTATGACCGTAGACAGCATTTCCTGATTTATGGGATGATAAAAAGACATAGCCACAATCCCTATCCCGGTGATATATGCAAATCCGTGCATATTTAATTAGGCAACGCCTATTTTGCATATATAAACATAAAATCTCAGAAAACTTGTAATACATTTTTTCTTAGTTATGTACATAACAAACTGTCCTTTTATACTTGCTTTTTTAATACCAGACGAGCAGCAAATGGGATGCTTTTAAATCTTCCTTTGATGCAGTCAGAGCTTGGTAAAGCTGCATTCTCCCACTATGCTCCCTTTTAATGGAATACGCTGCAAGTGAAACTTTGTCTAGAGGCACTTCCTGTGAATGCTTTTAAAGGTATGCTACGATTAGCCCTTCATGAAACATGTAACTGTTTTACCTGATGCTATTGCTGATCTGATTATGCTCCTTGCCACTGCACAAATGGCCTTCTGTATTTGTATTTAATTTGTATGTTTTTTGTTTAATGCCCTGTTTTATGTTGAAACTTGTTGTGTGCCGTGTTGGTCAGGACTCCCTGGAAGAAGAGATCTTGTATCTAAATTGGACATTCCTGGATAAATAAAGGATCAATTCTAAAATTAAAATAAAAACTGGGAAAGTTTCATCGTGATATCTATTAAAATATTTGTTTAGCCTATTAGGGGGTAGTCTCGCCATAACAATTGGAACGTTAACGAGACATAAAATCTTTTGGTGAATCACAATGTTCCCATTAACCCCACATGCAGTATCAAGGACAAAAGTACTGGTAAACGGGAAAGAGAAATACCATTATAATCTGCAGATGAACTAACCCCCAGCAGGCTTTGCAAATGACAACGTATCGGCAGAGTGCAAGTGGATGCTCGTTTTCACAGTTCCAACACTTCCGTGTGCTACATCTGTGGTGTCCTCTAGGCACGCTGTGCGCCATGTTGGCCGTGGCCGACACGGTGAAGGCTGAGTCGGCGCTAGTGGTTCACACCCTGATCAGCATGGGCATCGAGGTGGTCATGATCACAGGAGACAACAGGCGCACCGCTAAAGCCATCGCTGCACAGGTGAGAGCAAACACACCAGGGGTGGATAGTAGCTAAGTATTTTTACTCAAGCGCTGTAAAGGACCACGCCAACATTATGGGAAATGTGCTTACATTAGATCCTAATGTGAAACACTGATTTACCTTACCTTACCTTACCTCTCTCTATCTTTTTTATGCCCGCTTATGCCTGTATTTTTTACTGTTGTGAAGCACTTTGAACTGCAACTTCTGTATGAAAAGTGCTATACAAATAAAGTTATTATTATTATCACCATCTTGTCCAGAGTCGGACGAGAAGATTGGTACCAATTTCCTCTCTGCGTTCAGTAGAAACTGGTTATTTAAAAGAATACTTAAGAAAAACGTGTTTAAAGCTCCTATAGATTGATTTTCATGTAGAGTAATCTTTTTCTTTATCAATAGCATAAAGAGTATAAAAAATAAATGGACACACTACAAAATAAACGACAGCTACACACACACAGTATGAACTGCACCATGTGTCTGCAGGTGGGCAACACACACACACACACACACACAGTATCAAATGTATTTGTAAGGCCCGACAACACACGTTAATGTCCCCATGGGCCGGACACGTCTTCTTTAAACAAGTCAAGAAGAAACATCACAATAAATCAAGAACAAAACAAAAACACCATGAAGTCCAAAACATGTAAAATAAATTAAATAAATGTATGAACTGCACCATGTGTCTTCAGGTGGGCATCATGGTAAATGGTGGCAACACACACACACACACACAGTATGAACTGCGCCACGTGTCCCCTTGCAGGTGGGCATCACACACACACACACACACACCATCAGGCTGCTAAACGAACAATGAACGAACACTACACAACAACAACCACCAAACGCACATAGCACACACATCCACACGCACACACTCACTTTAAACAAACACACTGTAGCACCCACTCCACACACTTTATAGCACACACCCACTTTAAACAAACACACTGTAGCACCCACTCCCCACACTTTATATTTATTGATGAAGGATTGCACTACAACTCGTACACCTTACTGTAAATTGTACCTAAAATTGTACCTCATCCCATTTCTGCTTTGCACTAGATAGTACTGTACATTAGTACACTGCATAGTATTGTATATTATATGGTAACTCAGAACATTGTATATATGTCTATACCGAACACTGTGACCTCATTTTTCTTCTTCTAAATTACATGCTATATTATGTTATTTGATACTATCTTGTCTAGCACAGTCTCTGGAGCGTAACAGTAAGAAGCATTTTGTATGAAAGTATTCTGTACTTCTGTATGACAACTATTAAAGAACTTGAACACACACACACACACACACAGTATGAACCACGTGTCCCCCTGCAGGTGGGCATCACCAAGGTGTTTGCTGAGGTGCTGCCGTCCCACAAGGTGGCCAAGGTGCAGGACCTGCAGCAGCGCGGCCTGCGGGTGGCCATGGTGGGAGACGGGGTCAACGACTCGCCCGCCCTCGCCCGCGCAGACGTCGGCATAGCCATCGGGACGGGCACTGATGTGGCCATCGAGGCGGCGGACGTGGTGCTCATCAGAGTAAGAGAGAGACACGGGGAGGTGGAGACATGGTACTCATCAGAGTAAGAGACACGGGAGGTGGAGACATGGTGCTCATCAGAGTAAGAGACACGGGGAGGTGGAGACATGGTGCTAGATCCACAAAGAAGGGATTGCACGGTGCTACTTGCACCCTTACTTACAATTCATTATGAATTGAAAATGGGGGACCCTGAGGTAAACAAGACAAACGTTTTTCAATCCATTCTTTGTGGATCTAGCCCATAGTTGTCAAACTCACGGCCCGCGGGCCAAATGCGGCCCGCCACGTCATTTGATGTGGCCCCCCAAGAGCTCAGGTAAAAAAAATAAAAAATAAAATTTACATTAATATTGGGTTAAAAAATAGCAGTGTTAAAATAATTGTGGGTTAATGTGTTAATAAAGCTTTAACTTTGACAGCCTTAGTTATTACACATTCTTACACATACATGTATGTTGAACATCTGAGGTATTGATGAAGTAACAAAGGAAAAAAGCCAAAAGCACTTACTCCTCAGACATTCTCTGACAATTTTACAGCCCAAAATACAAAAAAGATCCAGGCGGAATAGGTAACAAAGGGTTGAAGAAATATTGTCTGAACTGTCGGATGCAAACTGGCTGTGTGACATAACCGAGCATCTCGCTCAATTGAATAAGAAGCTGTAGGGACGCAAACAAGTCCCACCCAAAACTTGACCAATATAGTTGTGAACTGAGACAACCCTTATTTTGTTATTTTTTAGTACAGTTACAGTTGTGTGTTCATGCAGACACATAATAGCAATTTCATTACGAATTGAAAATGGGGGACCCTGATGTAAACAAGTCGAAAGTCTTTCTCTGGTCTGCATCCCCTTAACAATTGTGTGTATTGAGCCGTACTGTATTGTACCCATTATGCAATCTGTTAAATAAAGTTAATTAAACTATCTTCCATTAGTTGGATGTATGGCCTCTGCAAGGTTGTGTGCAGCCATTTGTTTTTGTAACATCTGCTACATCTGTCCCACGTGTTCTTTGCAGCTCACAGTTGTTAGTTCTGCCCCTCTTGATTGTGACAAAAAGGTTTTGAACAAACGTAATGTCATAGCTTGTATTTGATGATATTCTTCTTTGTTATTTACTTGAATGGTTTGATCATTGATTGATGGAGTAATATGGGGTTCTGATAAACTAAAATTATTTGTTAAAATAACAAGCTAACATATATTTTTACATTTATGCATATGCAATATGTATAACTTTAATAAGTAATAAATACAGAAACAACATGTTTAACAATATGTAAATGTGTAGCTACATTTATTTTACATTACATTAACATTTATACGACCTTTGAGGGCAACCATAATGCTGATGTGGCCCTCTGTGAAAATGAGTTTGACACCCCTGATCTAGCCCATGGTGCTCATTAGAGTAAGAGATGACTGACGTAGTGAATGAGCTGAAATCAGAGCACTAAGGGATGTAGTGACGTAGTGAATATGAGCTGAAATCAGAGCACTAAGGGATGTAGTGACGTAGTGAATATGAGCTGAAATCAGAGCACTAAGGGATGTAGTGACGTAGTGAATATGAGCTGAAATCAGAGCACTAAAAGATGTAGTAAATGTCAGCTGAAATCAGAGCACTAAGAGATGTACTGATGTAGTGAATGTCAGCTGAAATCAGAGCACTAAGGGATGTACTGATGTAGTGAATGTCAGCTGAAATCAGAGCACTAAGAGATGTAGTGACGTAGTGAATATGAGCTGAAATCAGAGCACTAAGGGATGTACTGAATGTCTCTTAGAATGACCTGCTGGACGTGGTGGCCAGTATTGAGCTGTCAAAGAAGACTGTGCAGAGGATCCGGATAAACTTCGTCTTTGCTCTCATCTACAACCTCGTAGGGATACCCATCGCTGCAGGTGAGAAGAATAATAATAAAGGGAAGAATAAAGAGAAGAGGATTCATATTGTTATTCAGGTAGTAGTTGGGGCGACAGTGGCTCAGGAGGTAGAGCGGTCGTCAGGTAATCGGAAGGTTCCCGGTTCGATTCCCGGGCAGCGTGTTGAAGTGTCCTTGAGCAATTTTGAGCAAAGTTGGTCTTTGTCCTCCCAGGTGTGTTCATGCCTGTCGGTCTTTGTCCTCCCAGGTGTGTTCATGCCTGTTGGTCTTGTCCTCCCAGGTGTGTTCATGCCTGTTGGTCTTTGTCCTCCCAGGTGTGTTCATGCCTGTCGGTCTTTGTCTTCCCAGGTGTGTTCATGTCTGTTGGTCTTTGTCCTCCCAGGTGTGTTCATGCCTGTTGGTCTTTGTCCTCCCAGGTGTGTTCATGCCTGTTGGTCTTTGTCTTCCCAGGTGTGTTCATGCCTGTTGGTCTTTGTCCTCCCAGGTGTGTTCATGCCTGTCGGTCTTTGTCCTCCCAGGTGTGTTCATGCCGGTCGGTCTTTGTCCTCCCAGGTGTGTTCATGCCTGTTGGTCTTTGTCCTCCCAGGTGTGTTCATGTGTCATGTACGAAGGTCTAAGGACCACACAGAATAATGACTGGAGCTGGCTGCACATGAGCAAAAGCAGCCTCTCTCAGTAAATGCTTTCAAAACAATGTCCCAGGTAGGTAAAAAAGACACAACACAAGACGTTTTCCAAATAGTAAATTATGTATTTAAATGGAGGTAGGGATTTAAACCTCCTCCATGGTGCACAGGGGAAAAGGTAGGGGAGGACAAACAAGATATACATATAATACAAACAAACACTAACCACACAACCACCTGCCACGTGGTTGGCAATCTGGGAACAAAGAAAACCCCACTCTAACCATGTAGCTCACAGTGTAGGATGAATCTAAAATGGCCAACAATATACATACCCCACACAGGGTTTGGTCCACGCAGGCAGCACATAATCAATAGTCCATACACAGTGGCAATTGGTATAAACTAGCACAATGATAATCCCACACAATAGTGGCAAGCAGAGGCAACCTCACTCCACTTGGTCACTGGCAAAATGACACAGTGAGGCGCCCCGACGTGTGTCCTGTCAGCTACTTGTCCACCCGTCCCTCTCGAAGTGATTGCCCTCAGCTGTCACTCATTAGGCAATCAGCACTCTTCAGTGTAGGGACGGGCAGCACCTGACAGGAAGAGAAGAAGAGACAGCATCAGCTCTCATGTTCACACACACACACATACAAAACATAACACTAATTATACTAATCTGATGTTCACATGGTCTTCCAAATACAGTAATAATGATAATGACCAACCCACGTACGTCACATCATGCCTGTTGGTCTTTGTCCTCCCAGGTGTGTTCATGCCTGTCGGTCTCGTCCTCCCAGGTGTGTTCATGCCTGTCGGTCTTTGTCCTCCCAGGTGTGTTCATGCCTGTCGGTCTTTGTCCTCCCAGGTGTGTTCATGCCTGTTGGTCTTTGTCCTCCCAGGTGTGTTCATGCCTGTCGGTCTTTGTCCTCCCAGGTGTGTTCATGCCTGTTGGTCTTTGTCCTCCCAGGTGTGTTCATGCCTGTCGGTCTCGTCCTCCCAGGTGTGTTCATGCCTGTCGGTCTCGTCCTCCAGCCCTGGATGGGCTCCGCTGCCATGGCTGCGTCCTCCGTCTCCGTGGTTGTCTCCTCCCTGCTGCTGAGAACGTGAGTTTATCTTTTACGGCTCTCTTACATACGAGGAAAGAGTCAGACCTTGTGAACGCTTTTAAGCATTAGGTTGTATACGCTGTGATGGAAGATCTTGTATTGTTTTGATGAATATATATATATATTATTATTATAAAAAAAATCATGTGCATCTCTATCCCCATGGCCACATTATCCCACTAGGGGGCATGCTTCCCTAGGAAGTAAACAGCTCTGGAAACACTCATTTCTAGGGCCTTTTGATGAATCGACAAATTGTATAGAATAGAATAGAAATACTTTTATCCCGTGGGAAATTTGACACTGCAAAAATCGCTCAACATTTAAACATTTAGACAGAACAGGTCACGAATAAGAATAATAAAACAAATCAAATCAAGTTGCCTAAGATAAGAGTAGAGTAAAATAGAATAAAAATGGAATAAAATATACAGTAAATAAATACAGTAAAACTAAAGTAAAAATATACTGGGGTCTAAACGGTACTGTATGCTGGGGGTCCCTTCCAATTAAAACCATTCTTACATGGGCACATATTAGTGAAATTATGCCATTTATCTACACAAACCTACGGCACTGGAGATGCAGGGGGCCATTTGCCAAGTAATGCCAGTAACTAACCTTACTGTCATGCACTTGTCCTAATAAACTAACCTACACTGTAGCACTCAACACTTTGATGAACATTGTTACTCAGCTGATAGAGTTGTGCCCTTCCTGATGACTTGTCGTACAGAACTTGTAAGTCGCTTTGGATAAAAGCGTCAGCTAAATGACTAAATGTAAATGCCCGGTCGGTAACCCAGGCCTCTCTGTCCAGGTTCAAGAAGACGTCGGTGGAACTGTACGAGTCGCGGGCCCGGGGCCACATGAGGAGCCTGCGCTCCTCTCAGATCAGCATCCACGTGGGCCTGGACGACCGCCCGGGGGTCCAGGAGCGGGACCGCCTATCCCTGCTGGAGCGCCGGGGGACAGAGGACCTCGTTGTGTAGCGAGTGGAGGTGGAGCAGCCGTCAGATCTGTTTTTTGGGTGAACCTCCACATGAATTGTTTACACAACAGTTGATTTGGTTGTACAGTTATTTTTATTTTTTTGCAATGGATTCACATATAAATTCAGAGTAATCAAATCACATTTTGTACTTAAGATTTCTCTGCATCCGATGAGTTAAATCACATTTTGTACTTCCGATCTATCTGCATCCGATGAGTTCAATCACATTTTTGTACTTAAATCTCACCCTGGTAGGGATAGACGGGTTTCTCGTCCATGTCAGACTCGGTGTGTGTGCGCATCAAGGAGGCACAAATAAAAAAGAGCGTAATCCTGGTCATAACAACGGGGCAGACTACAATATATTTGCATTTGTTAGCCATCCTAGCGATCTAAACAATCAATCCATGCCAAAGCTAGATGTGTAAAAGGTGAAAGACTCACACTCACAGCCATGCTGATTTGGCTAAATTACATCCAGCCGTTTTAGTTTGAAACCACTTTTAGTCAGGGGAGTGTCATGGTTTCTCCATAGAGCTCCATTATACTCAGTGTGCCGAGAGAGAGAGAGAGAGAGAGAGAGAGAGAGAGAGAGAGAGAGAGAGAGAGAGAGAGAGAGAGAGAGAGAGAGAGAGAGAGACCGACTGCCACGGAGAGAATTACATTTGTTTTTCTTGCAGTTTTATTAAGTCACTCCTCATCTCCAGTAGTAAAAAAAAAATGCAACATTATCGCCACCGACCTGTCCTGATGGTCTGCCCAATTCTCAAAATCTGCATGTCACAGAAGTAGTCCCCGCAGCAAGTTGCTTCGTCTTCTTTGTAAAATCAAAATTGGTTAGAAAAAGTTTCGACATTATCCTGGATGCATCTATTTGTGCCTGCAGAGTGCAGACTGCAGTGCAGCGCCGCCACGCTCCGAATGGTGAACGCAAGAATAGCATGCATGTTCCATGCGTATTACGAGTAGGGTATATCTGCAGTGCCGCCCGCAACCTATTGTCTATTACGGTGAATTTGTGCGGAAATCATTAATACATCAAAATAGCCTAATTTTATTATTATACACTATGACGATATAGAAAATTACAGAAAAATTTGAAATGCATGGCAAAAGTAGCATTTATTTTCAGTAATTTAGAGACCCCCCAAAGATTCACAAATCATGTATTCAGGTGAGCTGATGTCTGATCTAAGGGAGCCATGGCTCCCACAGCTCCCCTCGTGGATCGCACCCTGATTATACTTCTAGTCAGGGGAGTGTCATGGTTTCTCCATAGAGCTCCATTATACTTCTAGTCAGGGGAGTGTCATGGTTTCTCCATAGAGCTCCATTATACTTCTAGTCAGGGGAGTGTCATGGTTTCTCCATAGAGCTCCATTATACTTCTAGTCAGGGGAGTGTCATGGTTTCTCCATAGAGCTCCATTATACTTCTAGTCAGGGGAGTGTCATGGTTTCTCCATAGAGCTCCATTATACTTTTAGTCAGGGGAGTGTCATGGTTTATCCATAGAGCTCCATTATACTTTGTCAGGGGAGTGTCATGGTTTCTCCATAGAGCTCCATTGTACTTTTTTAGTGCCGCAGCTCAACACAGGTAGGGGGCAACTCAGTCACATGATCCAGCGGGTATTGCTGATTGGCTTGAACACATTGTGTTTACAAACAAGAAACCCGTCTATACAGTTTATCCTACTAATGGGCAGGTGCATCACGTTTCTAAATATTTATTTGTCCATGTTTTTCATCAGGTCACTCATTGGATGCCCTTTCTTATGACAACCAACTGCAGCTGAAGACATTCAGACCACGGGCTGCTTTGGCAAATAAAAGTGAATAAAGATCTCTGCTCTGAGTGATCCAACCTTCATGTGCCTGACTCTGTGGGAGATAGATGGTCCAGCCACTCATTAATCGCGGAGCTACCAGGCAGGGTTATTGAATTAAGAAGCGTATATAGAGACGCATACATACACACACATATATATATATATATATATATATATGTGTGTAGACTATACAGCAAATACTATGTAACCGTGGTGAAAGAATGCTGACAATAATAAGCATTGCACTTGCCAAGTTGCCTTGTGTAGCCCATCTATAAGTAACCTAATCCATGAGGCCAGCTGTCGTGTGCAAAACAGGAGTTTCACTGAAACACATAACCCCTGACTGCTCCAGTGGAGCTGTGGTAACCAGTAGACTGTTGTGGTAACCAGTAGACAGTTGTGGTAACCAGTACAGACTGTTGTGGTAACCAGTACAGACTGTTGTGGTCACCAGTACAGACTGTTGTGGTAACCAGTAGACTGTTGTGGTAACCAGTAGACTGTTGTGGTCACCAGTACAGACTGTTGTGGTCACCAGTACAGACTGTTGTGGTCACCAGTACAGACTGTTGTGGTAACCAGTACAGACTGTTGTGGTAACCAGTAGACTGTTGTGGTAACCAGTACAGACTGTTGTGGTAACCAGTAGACTGTTGTGGTAACCAGTAGACTGTTGTAGTAACCAGTAGACTGTTGTTGTAACCAGTAGACTGTTGTTGTCACCAGTACAGACTGTTGTGGTAACCAGTAGACTGTTGTGGTAACCAGTACAGGCTGTTGTTGTAACCAGTACAGACTGTTGTAACCAGTACAGACTGTTGTTGTAACCAGTACAGACTGTTGTTGTAACCAGTAGACTGTTGTGGTCACCAGTACAGACTGTTGTGGTAACCAGTAGACTGTTGTGGTAACCAGTACAGACTGTTGTTGTAACCAGTACAGACTGTTGTTGTAACCAGTACAGACTGTTGTGGTAACCAGTATAGACTGTAGTGGTCACCAGTACAGACTGTTGTGGTAACCAGTAGACTGTTGTAGTAACCAGTAGACTGTTGTTGTAACCAGTACAGACTGTTGTTGTAACCAGTAGACTGTTGTGGTAACCAGTACAGACTGTTGTGGTAACCAGTATAGACTGTAGTGGTCACCAGTACAGACTGTTGTGGTAACCAGTACAGACTGTTGTTGTAACCAGTAGACTGTTGTGGTAACCAGTACAGACTGTTGTGGTAACCAGTATAGACTGTAGTGGTCACCAGTACAGACTGTTGTGGTAACCAGTACAGACTGTTGTTGTAACCAGTACAGACTGTTGTTTTAACCAGTACAGACTGTTGTTGTAACCAGTACAGACTGTTGTGGTCACCAGTACAGACTGTTGTGGTCACCAGTACAGACTGTTGTTGTCACCAGTACAGACTGTTGTGGTCACCAGTACAGACTGTTGTTGTAACCAGTACAGACTGTTGTTGTAACCAGTACAGACTGTTGTTGTAACCAGTACAGGCTGTTGTGGTAACCAGTACATACTGTTGTTGTAACCAGTACAGACTGTTGTTGTAACCAGTACAGACTGTTGTGGTCACCAGTACAGACTGTTGTGGTAACCAGTACAGACTGTAGTGGTCACCAGTAGAGACTGTTGTGGTAACCAGTACAGACTGTTGTGGTAACCAGTACAGACTGTTGTGGTAACCAGTACAGACTGTTGTGGTCACCAGTACAGACTGTTGTGGTAACCAGTACAGACTGTTGTGGTAACCAGTATGTTGTGGTAACCAGTACAGACTGTTGTGGTCACCAGTACAGACTGTTGTGGTAACCAGTATGTTGTGGTAACCAGTATGTTGTAGTAACCAGTACAGACTGTTGTGGTCACCAGTAGACTGTTGTGGTAACCAGTACTGTTGTGGTAACCAGTATGTTGTGGTAACCAGTAGACTGTTGTGGTAACCAGTACAGACTGTTGTGGTAACCAGTGTGTTGTGGTAACCAGTAGACTGTTGTGGTAACCAGTGTGTTGTGGTAACCAGTAGACTGTTGTGGTAACCAGTACGGACTGTTGTGGTAACCAGTGTGTTGTGGTAACCAGTACAGACTGTTGTGGTAACCAGTACTGTTGTGGTAACCAGTACTGTTGTGGTAACCAGTATGTTGTGGTAACCAGTATGTTGTGGTAACCAGTAGACTGTTGTGGTAACCAGTACACTGTTGTGGTAACCAGTGTGTTGTGGTAACCAGTACATACTGTTGTGGTAACCAGTACGGACTGTTGTGGTAACCAGTGTGTTGTGGTAACCAGTACAGACTGTTGTGGTAACCAGTACAGACTGTTGTTGTGTTACAGCTTGCAGGTGAGTGTGACAACTTGCCCGGCTAACGCTAAAGTCTCAAGCACTTGTTTTATGGATTCTGGACTTTTGCTGCTGCATTAAAGGAACACGCCGACATTTTGGGAAGTGCTCTTACGGTCTTCTCCAGAGTCAGACAAGAAGATGGATACCCGTCTCCTCTCTGTGCGTTCAGTGGGAAGCTATCTGGGCGCAAGCTAGCCTAGCACAGCACAAATGAATGGAAGCGGATACTGACTAGTGACTACCAGCCTAGCTTAAAGCTACGCAAGAAGGGTTTTTGGCCAACAGCTATAGGCTAGCTGGTCTATTTGTCCTTCCCAGACATACCACTAAGCAATTCGGACAGTCCTTTGTGCCAATAGCCATCAAGCTACACAACCAGTCAGGACTGAAACAGACTAACCACTGTGGATCAGGAGATCTGCAAGATGCAGTAGGTCATTAACTAACAATCATGAACTGGACTCTTTTGCTGTATTTACTATGTATTTTACCCAGTATCCTATTATTATAATGCTGTTGCTATGGACACTTGAATCTCCCCACAGGGAACAATAAAGGTTTTCAATCACTCAGTCACTCACAGGCTTGAGATCCAAATTCAGATCCAAATTAGCACATTCCCTCTCCTCCTGGTGGTGAGATTCCTGAATTACAACAACTAAACCCTTCTGGTTCTCTGCAAGGGAAGAAGGGAGAGAGGCAACACAGCCGGCTGAAATCAAACAGCCCGTAGATCGCAATAAAATATTTGCAATAGCTTTTTTATTTTTTTTCAAACATATTTTTATTGGCTTTTTTTATAAAAAAAAGGGGAAAAAAGAAACAAACGTATATAAACAAACAGGCAGATACATTGAGCCCAAGGCTCATCTCTTTGTGACACGCTACAAAATATATACAAACACAATACATTTAATAAACTGTACATGACTCGTCTGCTCCATAATCACATAATGTATGTAATGTAATTTTTCAAACTTTTTAGGAGCCTTGCATTGTGGGTCTGAGTTTCTCAAGGTCTGCTGCATCATCTCTCTCAGCTCGGTGGGCGAGGAGACCTCCAGTGAAGAAGGATCAGTCTCCATGCTACTGTAGCAACGTGACACATGTTGTTATCTGATTTAGTTGTTCTCTCCTACTGTACCAAAGATGGCTATCCATGGTTGAATTACCATTGTGAAAACCTCTGACAGTGTTTTAAAGATTGAACTCTCAATAAGTGGACAGATTGGGACACTGGCAGAATGATTGTGCTGGAGATGTCGGTAAAAGACTGTCACGGGTGGGATCTACGTTTGGGAACATTTTAGAGAGTTTGACTTGAAATGAGAGATGCAGGCGATGTCGATGTCAATTTTAGTCCATGGAGCCATGTCGAGCACAGATGGAGGCTGTATGTACGCCTTCCAGGGCCTCTCCCCACTGCTCTGCCTCAAAGCCCCTCTCAAAACCCCCTCCCATGCAGAGTGTGTAATCTCCAGTGATGGGTTGTGTAATTTAGACTATAAATCCTAGGTAAAGGATATTGCACCCCTCCTTGAAGGCTCAAAGGAAAACAGAGATTCCATGAGCGTCTCATCAGGCGACTCAGGAAAGGAGGGTGTGGTATCTTTAATATATATAATATAACTGCGAATGTGGAGGAATTTGAAGAAGTGAGATTGTGGTAAATAAAATTTATTTTGCAGCTGTTCAAAGGTTCATGTGCTTAGTGTAAGTGCACAATTGTAATACACGTCTCCAATACTCAAAGGTGCAGTGCACTTGATGTGCACTTTATCCATGCTTATGGTAAGACCGCTCTGATTTGGCCAAGTATAAAACCCACAATGCATCAGGTTGGTGACATTTAATTTCAATGCAAAGGTGCAAATATTGTAACTTCATATTATATTCAACATCAACTTCAACATTATGAATGGTATTGTTAATGTGAATATAATGTTGGCAAGCTGTTAATTTGTCTGCAGTTAGCAAGCCCACATAATTTAATTTAATAGCGGTGTTACTACTTATAAATTTATTTGAAATGGGGACCTAGGAGGGCGGTTAGGTGGCGTAGCGGAGATTGCGTTCGTCACCAACCCCGAAGCTGTGAGCTGGATTCGCTCACAGCTCCGGGGTTGTCACCAGCTTGGCTGGCCGTTCACACTAATACAATTGGCTGTATTAGAGGGTGGGAGAAGCTGGCGGGGTGGGTCCGGGTCGTTGTAAACAGCGACTCCTACAGTTCGGTCGGGGCGCCTGCTAAGCGCGGATAGGACCTGAGTGGGATAGTGTGATCCTTCCACACGCTACGCCCTCTCAGGGAGGATCCGCGCTGCCAGGTGAAAAGAAGCGGTTGATTGGCTGGACGTGTGTCGGAGGAAGCACGTGATAGCCTCCACTCTCCCAGATGATCTGACTGTGGGGGGTAAGTGCGCAGCGACCAGGAAGGGATTGGGAATTGGCATACGACTAACATTGGGATGGGAGAAAATAATAATAAAAAAAACAAAAATGGGGACCAAGGAACAAACGTTCTAATTCATCAACCTGTTTACCGGGGCTAAGAATACTGCGGCTGAACACTAGTGGGAGTTTCCTCCTCTCTGTCATTTCTTTTAATTGGTTGGTTATGTATTTCAATAAACGAATAGCCTAAAAGGGAAACCGTTTCAGTTATTTTCCAACATCACTGTCAATAGTAAAAGGAAAGAACACACTCATGTAATACTGCAGTTTTTTTTAATGCATGTGTAAAGAGAAGTTGAAGGAGAAGAAATAAAATGTGCTGTGATATTTATAGCTGATCTGGGACCAGCAAAACATCCCGTACCCAAGCTCCCTCAGCCAAGTGTGTACTGTACGTACCGTAAGTGTGGAGAAATGGGATAGCCACTCAGTGACCGTGTGGAGCATTGGATTATGGGATACACTTCATACTGGAAGCTTGCATTTTATACCCTTCATGGAAGGGAAGAAGAACAAGGGATTATAAATTAAGGTTATGCTCCCAAACTTCACAACTCTTAAAAGGAACACGCCAACTTTTTGGGGAAATTTGCTTATTTGCCATCTACCCTGGAGTTAGACAAGCAGATACATCCCTTTTCTTCTCTGTGCATGCATTAGGCTTAGGGAACAGCAGCACCGTTAGCCTAGCTTAGCGTCATTCACTGGAAGTAGGTGTGCCAGTGTAGCCTAGTTCCCAACAGTCATGAAATACACTCAAACGTTCCTGTAAACATGTTGTGACCTGTGTATTTACCACGCGGAGAAATACATTTAATCTTTGACATTTTAGTTTTCTAAGCAGATATATACTCGGAACTAGTTTTTGCCGAACCACTGCTGCCTGGGCGCAGTGATTCACCTCAAAAGCCCTGTTTTTTTTTTTAAACATGGCTTTTGAGGTGATGAAATCACTGCCCAGGCAGCAGTGGTTCGGCAAAAAGAAATCTGAGTATATATCTGCTTAGAAAACTAAAATAACAAAAATTATTCTCTACGTGGTAAATACACAGGTCACAACATGTTTACAGGAAAGTTTTGGAGTGTATTTTGTGACTGTTGGGAACTAGGATACACTGGCACACCTACTTCCAGTAAATGACACTAAGCTAGGCTAACGGTGCGGCTGTTCCCTAAGCCTAATGCATGCAGAGAAGAAAAGGGATGTATCTGCTTATCTAACTCCAGGGTAGATGGCAAATAAGCGAATTTCCCAAAGAGTTGGTGTGTTTGGGCGGCTGGGTAGCGCAGTGGAGAATGCACTCGCCTACCACTGCAGAGACTCTGGGATCGAATCCAGCTGTCAGCGGTACCTCCGGCTTGGTCAGTCGTCCCTACTAAAACAATTGGCAGTGTTAGCGGGTGGGAAGCCGGTGGGGTATGTGTCCTGGTCGTTGTAAACTGCGGTTCCTACTGGTCGGTCGGGGCGCCTGTTCAGCAGGGAGGGGATCGGGGGGCAAATAGCGTGAACCTCTGCACGCGTTACATTCCCCCAGTGAGAGTCCTCACTGTCAGGTGAAAAGAAGCGGCTGGCTGACTCCACATGTATCGGAGGAGGCATGTGGTAGTTCTACACCCTCCCTAGGCCGACAGTGGGACAATGCGCGCAACGAGTCCGACCAGGAAGGGAATTGGCATAACTACTCAATTGGGATGGGAGCAAAATACAGAAAAAAGTGATAAACAAATATAAAAGAGTTGGCGTGTTCCTTTAACCAAATCCCACTTTGTATGGGAGCTCCACCCACTGCTATTCATAACGCAGTTTTTGGCCCAGATAATTATAGCCACTCTCCTCACAAAAAGCCCCAGACGATACTTTCAACTGGTAGAACAAACAACCACTCAAACTGTAGCCGCACCCTGCGCCACACAATGACGTTTGTCGGTTGATGATTAGTTGGAGAAATGCCTGTCAAAATGGCGTCTGCGTTTTTCATTCAAATGGCTACTCCCCTTAAATAGGAGACAACAAGGTTTTTGCATCCAAATAGAATAGAATAGAATAGAAATCCTTTAATAATCCAGAGGGAAATTCGACACTCAAGTTGCCTCAAACCTCGACTACAACCGCGTGGAATCAGATTATTCTTTCCCTTTGGGACTTTTGAGTTTTTAACCAAGAGGCGATGGGTGCACCGTCAAGTATTCGAATTCAATGCGGCCAAAGCACCCGAGTTGAGGCTGGAGTTTTTATAATCCATCATGGATTATAGCGGGTCAAGTGATTACAGGAAGTTGTGGTGACAAAATTATTATTATCATTCTTTATTTCGCTCTAAAACATTAGCTTTTCTCTATGTTGTAGACCATCTCACAGAGGTGGAATATGCAATGTAAATAAATATTGGCTCTACCACCGATTTAAGAAAATATATATTTTCGGTGGCGGCGGAAAAACGCTTGACCTCCCTACTATGACACGGTGTGAGTCCTCATGTGGACCTTCATGTTTCCAACCTGACTGAACCCTTTACCGCAAACACCACACCGGTATGGTTTCTCCCCCGTGTGGGTTTTCATGTGTCGCGTCAGCTTGCCGTTCTCCCGGAACCGCCTCTCGCAAACATTGCAGCTGTATGGTTTCTCTCCGGTGTGAACGCTCATGTGGGCCTTCATGTTTCCGACCTTACTGAACCCTTTGCCGCAAACGCCGCAGCGGTGTGGCCTCTGTCCCACGTCGTGAGCGTCCATGTGGTCCGTGAGCGCGGACTTGGCCCAGAGGTTCCTCTCGCAGAGACCGCAGCCGCACGGCGTCTCTCCGGAGTGGCCCTTCGCGAGGAACGCCAGCTTGCGGTTTTCTCTCGATTTTCTTTCGCAAACACCGCAGAAAACGTACGGTTTCTCTCCCGCACGGACGCTCGCGCTTCCGACCGCCCCCCGGAACGCTTTGCCGCAAACGCCGCAGGTGTGCGGTTTCTCTCCGGCGCGGGCCTTCGTGTGCGTGTCGAATTCCCCGATGGAAGGAAATCCTCTGTAGCGGACGCGGGAATATGGGACAGGACAATGAGACTCGTCGGTGGTCGGTTCTGATGATCCACAGTCCTCCTCGTCAGCCTCGGTTTCCATCTGTTCAGAGGAGGTGCTGGGTAAAGGCCCTCCCTCTCTGGTTTCTACAGAGTTAAGATGTGGACTTTGGTGTTGATCATGGAGGCTTACGACAGGGATTATAGCGAACATGGAGTCTTTGGTATCAGCCTCCTCCAGCCATTGAAGCTGCTCTTCCTCCTGACTGGTCCAGTCATCCTCCTGTTCCTCTTTAATCTGTGGGGCCTCTGGCTCCTCCTGGCCCAGACTGGGGCTCCTCTCCTGCTGCTCATGGAGGACCTCGTCTTCATGGACAGAGAGTCGTGGAGGGTCTGGAGGGAAGAACGGAGAAACTTTTAACCTTCACAATTTTACTCAAATAGAATGTGTTTCATGTTCAGGGGAGGCATTTGTGAGGCTCACTGAATACTAGGGGTGTAACGGTACACGTATCCGTACCGAACCGTTTTTCAGTACTGGACCTTCGGTTCAGTACGTGCTGTGTACCGAATGAATGCAACGGTATGTTAACCACGTGCAGAACTTTTTTTTCCCGTGCAGAATTTTATTAAAAACTCCAAATTCACCCCTTCCCAAAATAGATGTTTGTAACACAGCAGGGTCATTAGGCCTAACAAAAATAATAGTTGGTTTCAGGTTGCCGACCGACCCTGCCGATTTAGG
This sequence comes from Notolepis coatsorum, assembly GCF_963971535.1. NCBI lineage: Eukaryota > Metazoa > Chordata > Actinopteri > Aulopiformes > Paralepididae > Notolepis > Notolepis coatsorum. The sequence goes on along the minus strand of NC_140165.1, from coordinate 56,986,820 downwards.
TGCGACCCAATATATTTTATGAGTTTTTAAAAAAAATTATAAAAAAGTAAATTAAAAAAAAAAAAAAAAACTTTTTTTTTTTTTTTTATAATAAATTTTCATAGAAATCTTAGTCAAACATTTAGTATTATGGATATTAAACATGCTGGCAGAGTACATGCATCCATGTTGTTGTGAACATTTTAATTATATAAAGAAATTCCCTGTCCATAGTCGCCGTGGGAAAGAATAAAATAAAAAATAAAATAAAATAAATTCCCTACCTACCCATGGCCAAACTGACAACCAACCTGAAACCAACTATTAATTTTGTTAGGCCCTACTGAACATTTTCATAATTTTCTTGTTCGCCAAATAACACACACACCAACTTTCTTCCGTGACTTTCACTCACAGCTGATCCAAGAAAAAAACAAATCCAAAATATTGATAAATCAATATGTGTAACATGTCATCTCAGAGTCTTCTTTCTCTGCTTCACGTGAAGTTAAATCTACTCTAGAAGTGAAACTGAAACTTAAAAAGCACGGTAAGGCAATTAATTTACTCAGTGGATGCCTGAACACAGAATGTCAATTTTGTTTTTACAAGCCCTGGAATAAGTAGCCTACTACACCCAAAGCAGGCTTCAGCATTTATCTCCTGGTTTGTAGATTGAAGAGATACATTTAACTTTCACCCAAATTACGTTTATTGCATTAATAGAAGGTCTGAATAAGAATTAAAACCTCTTTTGGGTGTAAGAGCTCACAAAAAAACATTTTATGACCTCATAGTCAGAGCTCCATTCATTGTCTATGGAGCAGCACCATTTCTTTTACATCCCAGTTTGGAGGTTTCAAAGAGGGTTCCATCTCCGATTTCTAGCTTTAGGAGAGTGCGGTGCATGTTCACACACACACACACACACACTCAATTGTCATAGGGCACGATAAAATGGGTGGCATTCCCCTTTAAAAACAGTGTGAAATGGCATTTAGAGCGTATGTTGCCCGAGTCTCCCTGGCTACTTCCACCATCGGCTCTGGAAAGATATGCAGACCGGAGAAACTCAGACAATGTATTATACCAGTAAAGGTACAAAAGGCTTATTTGATTGTTTAGGGTCTTAGAAAGAGACTCCTTCATGGGGCTCCTTCATACACATGTTTTTTTTATTGTAAATGTTATTGTAAATAGTTTGAGCAAGTTTGTAGGCTATGTCTGGTTTGTCTATATTTCACTATTAATTTCATTCAGCACTACATTAATTTCAAACCTTAAAACAGTAACTGGTCTGTTTGTCAGGAGTTAATTGATGCAGGTGGTGATGTTGATTAGTTGATCAAGCCTTGATTTAAAACCAGGTGTGTTCATGGTGAAGGCGCTTTTTGCATAGTACCTGCCAAGAGATGTTTGTAACTTGCTTTTTATCAACATTAAAAACTATATTTCTTGTAGGAATGCTTCTCATTGTTTTGTTTTTTAAAGCCTTTCGGTGCACAAGGTATGGCCAGCCTTGTCGCATAAAGACAACGCGGTTAAGGTAGTACTGATTAGATTTTTAATTAAACAATATTTATTTACAATATTGAAATTGACCGCTATTCCGGAGACAATTGTCGGTGTGCACATATAAGGGTGAATGACGTGGTGTTGATTGTTCGGCGAGATCATCGCCTCTTCCTACACTCGAAGCTCTTTGATCTAGCTGCTGGAACATGATCCATTCCCCAGTGAATCGGGAGGGATTTGATTTGATTGTTCAAAAGCGGGCGTACCAATAACAAACATTCAGAGCTGGATGCTGCTAGCTAGCATTGCACACCAGCACCAGTTCTCCCTTTGAGTCTGAAACAGGCAGAAAAGAAGAACTTTGACTTACCATGGTGGTGCGTTGTGATAACAATGACTTCCCATCTACACTGTTACGTATGCTGATTATGTGTGGAGTTTATGTATGGGGATTTATGCTATGTATGTTATGTAGGCCTGTCTTGTTTTGTTCTGTTGTCTTTTGTCTTCCCCCGTCTTTCTCAGGCCATGTCCCCACGTATCTGGATCTTTTGCCAAACGCACATTTTATTCCACGATTGGGCCTTTCATCCACACGTAAAGGGTGTTTTCAGAAACAAACAGAGATTTTCTTAAACGCATTTTAAAGTGAAGATTTTCCAAAATATCCGTTCAGTGGATCCGTGTAGCCACTGTAAACGCATAGTCTAGAATGTAAACTATGACGTCACAGCTCACTACGCATGCTCAGCCTGTTGTTCTATCTATGGCAATACAATAGGCACCCGTAGCCTTGAAGCGCAGAGGTAATAAGATGGACAGCGCCTGGTGCTGAAATGACAGACAGAAATAGCATGTAGTTTCTTCCCCCTCGAATGTATATATTTTCTCTTATTGATCTCTGCCTCTTAAGCAGTACTGTATATTTGTATATCTTGTATATCATTCATAAATGTCTAGATGTAACAGCTACTGTATACTCCAGTGCAGACAGATCCGGCCATCAGACGCTGCTTGCGTGTTTGATTGATTGATTGAAAAGTTTATTAACAGATTGCAGAATGGGTACAGTACAGTAGTACAGCTCAATACATACAATCAGGGGAGGAAATTAGGCCACTTTACTAGCCAAATGCTAGTATTTTTTACGTTTGGCTGGTAAAAAAATCAGATACCCGCCAGTTGGCTGGTAAGCCAAAAAGTTAGTTTCCTCCCCTGCTGGCGAGTATACAAAAAAATTAAACATTCTGCAATCACTGCACTGGCAAACGGTGCGCGTCTTCTGAGTGTTCGCTTTAGTTGACAGTGCCACAAGAGCACTGCACAAGACCACCCGCGGACATATAATGTTTAATAAACGGTTGCGCAGTACTGGCCAACCCGCGGACATATAATAATAAAAGTCCCGCGGTACTAGGCTAGCCATCAGGAGCACTCGCAAACAGATAACGTTAAACACAGCAGAAGATGGAAAACAGACAGACTGACCAACAGGGAACTGCATCCAACCCTAGTACAACCCTTGAGTATAAGTTACTAAGGACACATTTAAATCACAGAGGTGTAATGTTAGTCTACTGGAACTGTATACAGTGGTTAGCTTCTAGTTAGCGTTTTAGCTATAGCTGCTTGCTAGCTAACGTTAGCCCCGTGTGCTCAAAGCAGCCAGCTAGGTGTATCTGTTATGACTATAATGTTTCCAAAAAAGCACCGGACTACGACGTAAGGTTAGACATTTTATTTCATGCTCAAAAGCCCCTGGCTTGCACATCGCAGTCACGAAAGGGGCTAGCTCAACCAGTGCACTGTGCACAACAGCACACCAACCCAACTGACGTTACCACAACACTTGACGGTACTTCACAGCTGTCGTAAGACCACCGTGCTGTCTTAAAGGCACAGTGTGCCTACCCAGATGCATACACAACATTGACGCGGCTTGACATACAAAGAAGTAATTATCACAATTAGCGATTTTTTTTGTCTGGTAAAAAATCTGTTTGGCTGGTTAAAAAAATCAGATACTCGCCAGTTGGCTGGTAAGCCAAAAAGTTAGTTTCCTCCCCTGCATACAATTGTTAAGAGGATGCAGACCTGAGAAAGACTTTCGTCTTGTTTCCATCAGGGTCCCCCATTTTCAATTCATCATATGACACACACGACATACAGATAGACAGTACTGCTACATCTATACATTTATGACATACCAGATTTTCAAATACAGTACTGTTTGTGATACTAAAAAAATTCAGAAAAAGAGTGTATATACATTTGACATAGAAACTGTGCATTGTAGGAGGTTGGGTAGGTGGGGTGGGGCTGTACATTGGAGGTGGGGGGGGGGGGGTGGGTAGGGGGGGGACACACTGTACATTGGAATACTGACATACATTTGACATAGAAACTGTACATTGGAGGAGGTTGGGTAGGTGGGGTGGGGTTGGGTGGGGCTGTACATTGGAGGTGGGGGGGGGGGGGGGGGGGTTGGGTACATTGGAATACTGACAAAGCCATGCTTGGTCTTTATTGTACAACTGGGTTAGGACATTTGTAGGGGCCAGTTTTGAATTGCAGTCTCCCGTAGGTGTTCTTTGAGAGTGTTTTTGAAGGTGGGTAGTGATTCACATTCCTTTACAGCTTTGGGTAGGGCGTTCCACATTGATGTGGCATAATTACGAAACGTGTTTAGTCCCTTGTTTGAGCCGAATCTGGGTTTTACATGATTTGTGGAGCTCCCTCTGGTGTTGTGATCGTGGTATTCACTGACCTTTGGGAAGTATTTTGACATGTACATGGGTACCTTGGTCGTGTAGTGTATCTTATAGACCAGGCCCATTGCAAGTTGCTGTACTCTGTCGTCTACTCTAAGCCATCCTAGGTTGGCAAAGTGTGCAGGGGTGAGGTGGGTTCTAGGAGTCAGGTCAAGCAGTAGTCTGACTAGTTTGTTTTGAGATGTTTGTAATTTGGTTTTTAGTGCCTTTGAGGTGCTTTGGTACCATGAGGTGCAAGCATAGTCGTAGTACCCTTGAATGAGTGCTCCTGCTAGAGTCTTCAGGGTATTCTTGTTTACCAGAGAGGAGATCCGGTACAAGAATCGAGTTCGTTGATTGACTTTTTTGATTACATTGGATGCCATTTTGTCACAGGAAAGATTAGCCTCTAGGATGGAACCCAGGTAGGTAATTTCATCTTTCCTTGTGACAATATTGTCACCCACTGTAACTGAGAAGCCGTAGGTCTTGCTGAGTTTGTTATTTGAACCGAAGAGAATGGACTCTGTTTTGCCCATGTGTAATGATAGTTTGTTGTCGGCGAGCCATATGCAGATTTTGCCTAGTTCCGAGCTGAGGGTTTTTTCAACCTGTAACTTGTTCTTGTCAGAGACCAGCAGGGCTGAGTCGTCCGCAAACAGGAACAAGTTGCAGTCACAAGCTGACGACATGTAATTTGCATAAATTAGGGATGTATCTGTTATTTAGTTATACTGGACATTTTCGTTTACATAAGTAGATTTTTCGTTTTTGTTTATTTATTAAGTTAATATAAACCATGTTTCGAACATTTTTGAGGTTGTTAAATACAAGCTTTTGATTTATTTGAGTGGCGAGTGACGTTTTTTTCGTCCGCTTATTTCTCAAGCGATATCATACAATGTCAATGTTGAGTTGAGATCACAATATCGCGATTTCCGAAACAAAATAAGGCGAGGCATTATCACAAACTGTTGCAAAGATATTTAATGTTTTGCTAAACATGTCTAGTTTTGCGCCCAGCTTCAGTTAAAAGTCAAATTGCATTCTAAATTTAGTTAATAGACGGCGCGACAGAAGAGGTCTGCACCTGATGCTCTCTGATGTTGCGGATAGTTGAGGATGTCGGCACCACACGTGAACAGTACAATGCAATTAATGAATGTCTTGTTGTTTTGATTGATTGATTGAAAAGTTTATTAACAGATTGCAGAATGGGTACAGTACAGTACAGCTCAATACATACAATTGTTAAGAGGATGCAGACCTGAGAAAGACTTTCGTCTTGTTTCCATCAGGGTCCCCCATTTTCAATTCATCATATGACACACATGACATACAGATAGACAGTACTGCTACATCTATACATTTATGACATACCAGATTTTCAAATACAGTACTGTTTGTGATACTAAAAAAATCCAGAAGAAGAGTATATACATTTGACATAGAAACTGTGCATTGGGGGAGGTTGGGGAGGTGGGGTGGGGCTGTACATTGGAGGTGGGGGGGGTTGGGTAGGGGGGGGGGACACTGTACATTGGAATACTGACATACATTTGACATGGAAACTGTACATTGGAGGAGGTTGGGTAGGTGGGGTTGGGTTGGGTGGGGCTGTACATTGGAATAGCCATGCTTGGTCTTTATTGTACAACTGGGTTAGGACATTTGTAGGGGCCAGTTTTGAATTGCAGTCTCCCGTAGGTGTTCTTTGAGAGTGTTTTTGAAGGTGGGTAGTGATTTACATTCCTTTACAGCTTTGGGTAGGGCGTTCCACATTGTTGTGGCATAATTGCGAAACGTGTTTAGTCCCTTGTTTGAGCCGAATCTGGGTTTTACATGATTTGTGGAGCTCCCTCTGGTGTTGTGATCGTGGTATTCACTGACCTTTGGGAAGTATTTTGACATGTACATGGGTACCTTGGTCGTGTAGTGTATCTTGTAGACCAGGCCCATTGCAAGTTGCTGTACTCTGTCGTCTACTCTAAGCCATCCTAGGTTGGCAAAGTGTGCAGGGGTGAGGTGGGTTCTAGGAGTCAGGTCAAGCAGTAGTCTGACTAGTTTGTTTTGAGATGTTTGTAATTTGGTTTTTAGTGCCTTTGAGGTGCTTTGGTACCATGAGGTGCAAGCATAGCCGTAGTACCCTTGAATGAGTGCTCCTGCCAGAGTCTTCAGGGTATTCTTGTTTACCAGGGAGGAGATCCGGTACAAGAATCGAGTTCGTTGATTGACTTTTTTTATTACATTGGATGCCATTTTGTCACAGGAAAGATTAGCCTCTAGGATGGAACCCAGGTAGGTAATTTCATCTTTCCTTGTGACAATATTGTCACCCACTGTAACTGAGAAGCCGTCTGTTTTGCTGAGTTTGTTATTTGAACCGAAGAGAATGGACTCTGTTTTGCCCATGTGTAATGATAGTTTGTTGTCGGCGAGCCATATGCAGATTTTGCCTAGTTCCGAGCTGAGGGTTTTTTCAACCTGTAACTTGTTCTTGTCAGAGACCAGCAGGGCTGAGTCGTCCGCAAACAGGAACAAGTTGCAGTCACAAGCTGACGACATGTCATTTGCATAAATTAGGAACAGTAGTGGTCCTAGTATGCTTCCTTGTGGAACACCACAGTTCACTGTGAGGGGGGGGGGGATAGGGTACCGTTTACCTCCACCATCTGTTCTCTCCCCTCCAGGTAGGATTGTATCCAGCTCACTGATAAACTATCAAAACCAATTGCTTTTAGCTTGTCAATCAGAATGGTGTGATTGACAGTGTCGAAGGCCTTTTGTAGGTCTAGCATGACCATGCCGCAGTATTTGCCCGCGTCCACCTCTTGCTTGATGTGGTCGTTCAAATAGAGAAGGCATGTGTCAGTGGAGTGGGATGTTCTGAAGCCAGATTGGAATTCGTAGATTAGATTTTTATCCGTAAGGTACTTTTCGACCTGTTCGTATACTATTTTTTCCATGACTTTCGAGATGGATGTAAGGATAGAAACAGGGCGGTAGTTGCCTGGGTCTAATTTGCTGCCCTTTTTGTGCAGGGGTGTTACTCTCGCTATTTTGAAGTCCTTGGGGACGTGTCCCTGTTTTATGGAGAGGTTTATTATGTGTGTGATGACTGGGGTGATGGCGTAATTAGTATATATATAGTTTGTGATAAGGACTCGCCATCGCCATATTTAGTTTCAGAATCCGGAGATTGTGATCTCAACATTGACATTGTATCTCTCAGTCGCCAAGTGCGCAGAAGTAAAGCATTGAATCGTGTCATATCTAGATTGGTTGTTTTCTTTGGACTGCATCTAATCCACCGCTATATCCATCTATTTATTATCTACTGTATGTATGTCAATATAGCCAATGGAAGTGCTAGGAATGGTCACGTGGGCTGGGGGAACCAATGGACAATTCCTATCGTTTCTCAATAGTCCTGACCGCTCGTACCCAGGGGTGCAGTCGTAATATGGGCGAAGGCCAAACGCCCGCGTGCGCGTGCACGCGCATACATGTTCCCTCGGTTGCGCACAGAACAGATGATACACCTTGTCTCATCCTTCCAGTCGAGAGATCAAGCAACCCCCCACCTACAGGGCTTGTATTTGGTTGTCGGTATCCTATTATTATGCAAAGTATAGGTGATAAGTGCCGGCGACGAGTCATTTGTGTGGCCGGCCGGCACTTACCACCTAGACTTTGCATAATAATAGGATGCGCGCACTTCGGCCTCAGTGACGAAGCCCAAACGTCGTTTGACCGCGTATGCCCAGCACTGCACCCCTGCTCGTACCACTATGGTATTTGAGATATCGTTTATCGCCACCTACTGGCCCGCATGCTTGTTGGAGCAATTTATATGCGTTTGTGTTTGCGTCTGGATCAGGTTTTTTTTTTTTTAAGGGGAACTATTTTACTATTTCTTTCACTATTTGGGCACTTTTACACAATTCCTGTGAGTCTATGGAACACCTCTGTAATATATATTTTTTTTTATTCATTGTTTTGTATTTCTAATCAAGTCCTCAAAAACAGCATTTTTCTACCTCAAGATCTCGAGCCGTTTTGAGCTGATGTGGACTGGGGTGCAGGTGCTGGTGCCTGAGGAGCCACATTAACATGCAGCAGTGACTATATGACATCACATATAGGCACATTTTCAAACGACTCAGTTCAGTGAGGGTGAATATTGTGAGAGGAGAATTGGAAGAATGCGCCAATATGAGAATTTTGAGACATAGATCATATTAATATAAGTTCACATAGCTAGGAAACAATGCTAAACACTCAAAAAGGCCATTTATAAGATAGTTCCCCTTTAACACTGTCGTGTGGACGAGGATTTCTTTTTAAACTGAGCCTGAGAATATCCGTTTGGCAAAAGATCCAGATACGTGGGGACATGGCCTCAGATGCCTCCCCTGATTTCAGTCATCATCACCACCTGGTCCCAATCAGTACTTCAGTCCTCCCCGTCACCACCTGGTCCCACTCTGCAATCAACCTCCACACCCCTTTATGTATCCATTTTGTGTTCAGTTCTGTCTGTGGCTTTTGGGGTATGTTTTTGGTGTAGAGCTGGTGTGAGCTCTGGTTCTTTGTAGAGATGTCGCCGACTAAGGATTTGGATGGTCGACTAGGATTGGCCAAAATTTGCCGTTAGTCGACTATTGGTCGACTTAAACAAAAACAAAAAAAAAGTATAATATATATATTTTTTCTTTTTATCATTCCATTTGGGCTGTGGGGGTGCTTAATGTCTGAAGGAGTTGACTGAAAGCTTCTTGTCCTCTGCAAAAGCATGCAATTGGTCCACTGATGGATACATCTTGATATTTGTCTAGTATAGTGTGTTCATTAGATGGGTGAAATCCTCTTTCAGTGCCTCTGTGCCTGTTTTCGTAGGCAGTTAGCCTCTGGTATGCGTTCCATTAGCGTTAGCCACGCTTCAATGCCTCTTTTCTTTTGAAAAAAATGATAAAACAAATATATATTTTTTTATTATATTCGACTAAGAGGTTGGCCAGTCGACTACGGCCCCTTTCGACCGATTAGTCGACTAATCGATTAAAAGGGGTCAGCCCTAGTTCTTTGCGCTGTTTAATATAGAATTGTATCTTTTGTGAGCTCTGGTTCTTTGCGCTGTTTGTTTATTGAAACATATCTTTTGTTTTGTGGTACCCGTCATTGCACATTTCTGTTTAACCCCAACCTTTGTATATTTGTTATCTGTCATTTGTCACCCAGCCTACTGGGTAAATATTCCTATGTATTTACCTTTTGTTTTTGCACACAGGGCTGACAGGAAGATACCCTGGGGTCTACATTTTACATCACGTAGGTTACCTGCTGTTAAACCCCTAGTTTAGAGTGAGCACCACCCACTGTACTTTTGTGTGCTTGGCAAGGTGTAATTAAAATTACAAGAAAAAACAAAGAAAAAACAAGTGGACATGGGCACTCGCTCGTAAAGTTGACGTGTTCCTTTAACATTAACATCAACAGAAAGAAGACTGATATATTCTCTATCAAACAGGTTCCCAGCAACTGCAAAAACTACAAATTTAGAAATAACCGTCAACACTAATATGAGTGGCCGGGTAGTGAATTAGAAGTCTTGTTTTTCTTTAAATGAACTGCCTTCCAGAACTGAGCCAGGTTTGTGTAGGAACTTGTAATTAAGGCGAGACACTGCAGGTGAATAGGCAAATATACTTTTTTTGTTGATTTTGAGATTGTTATATTTTGCTTCCTAAACATGTCTTCTATGAAACTAATGACAATAAAACGTCAATAACACACATTTAGTTGTTTATTTTACTTCATTTAGCCTTATTGCATCCATAAATGTGCACATATTTAATGGGGAAGTGCCTCATTTGCATATATAAACATAAATTTCAGAAAACTTGCAATATATTTTTTCTTAGTTTATATGTACATAACAAACTGGGAAAGTTTCATAGTGATATCTATTTAAATATTTTTTGCCTATTAGGGGGTACTACACTGTACTACACTGTTTGTAGCCTGTGTGTAGTTATGTTCAGTTCAATAACATCATTATTATTATTATTCAGTTATCAGGCATGTGTTTAGGTTGTCTATTACTAATGGTTTGATTAGATATTGTGTTTGTAAATATCTGTTTCAAAAAAAAAAGTATGGCATTTTACAATACAGAACTTTGAAGGCGTTTTCCCAAAAATGAGTTTTAAGAGTTTTTCCTCATACTCTGAGCCAGAAATCTCCACTTCAGTAGCACTCACATACACCAAAACTTCCAGTTCTATTCATATCTATGTTCTAAAGGTATTTACAGAAGGGTTTGTTGATATCGCATTCATACCCAGATTTATATCACATTTTATTCCTAAAAACATGGCGAAATATGGAATTTTACCATAAAAATGGACTGAATGGAGTATTTTCTGATTTATGGAGTGATAAAAAGAGATATCCAAAATCCCCTCTGTAATAACCTTTGGCTCTAATATGTCAACCAAATGAAACTATAATTTTGAAAATGGCTTTATCCAATGTTCAGATTTCTGTCCTGGAATTATATGCAAATTAGTGCATATTTTAGTAGATAATGCCTCATTTGCATATTTAAACATACAATTTCAGAAAACTTGTAATACAAAAAAGTCTTGTCTTAATATAAGTAATCAACTGGGGAATTTTCATTGTGATATCTATTAGTTAATTTTTTTACCCTATTCACCTGTAGTGTCTCCCCTTAAATCTAAATAGTCATCCGATTTTGACTCTCATAGCTGTGGTACATCGGTTTCTGAGCCGTTTAAAGTCAAGCCAGTGTTGTGAATCACCTGAGCATCTAGCGTGTGACCAGGCCTTATTCCTGCCAGAGTTTACAGCTCATGCGAGAACCAGGGTGCTGTTCTATATTTAAGAGTCTCTTGACAGGAGCATGTTTATTGATCAGAGAAATAAAAGTATTCAGAATCTGCACCTGGCTCGCTGACAACAAACTATCATTACACCTGGGTAAAACGGAGTCCATTCTCTTCGGATCAAATAACAAACTCAGCAAGACCGACGGCTTCTCAGTTACAGTGGGTGACAATATTGTCACAAGGAAAGATGAAATTACATACCTGGGTTCCATCCTAGAGGAAAATCTTTCCTGTGACAAAATGGCATCCAATGTAATAAAAAAAGTCAACCAACGAACTAGATTCTTGTACCGGATCTCCTCTCTGGTAAACAAGAATACCCTGAAGACTAACAGGAGCACTCATTCAAGGGTACTATGACTATGCTTGCACCTCATGGTACCAAAGCACCTCAAAGGCACTAAAAACAAAATTAACATCACAAAACAAACTGGTCAGACTACTGAACATGTCGGTATTTTAAAAGTTTCTAAATAATGTAAGCCAATTAATAAAGACATTTTAAAATTGTAGAGCTGCCTTGGATCTCAACTTTTCTTCTATAACGAATCCTACCCCGGATTTAATCCAAAGAGCACCTACCGAAACAAAACAAGAACGCTGAAGCCCTCTCCATATCCTCTTTTTTGGTCAGACTACTGCTTGACCTTACTCCTAAAACCTACCTCACCCTGGGCCCTGCCCACTTTGACAACCTAGGATGGCTTAGAGTAGACAGCAGAGTACAGCAACTTGCAATGGGCCTGGTCTACAAGATACACTACACCACTCAGGTACCCATGTACATATCGAAATACTTCCCAAAGGTCAGTGAATACCACGACCACAACACCAGAGGGAGTCCACAAATCATGTGCAACCCAGATTCGGCACAAACAAGGGACTAAACACGTTTAGCAATTATGCCACAGAAACCCACAGCCGTAAAAAAAAAAGTGAATACCTACCCACATTCAAAACCGCTTTCAAAGAGCACCTACAGGAGGTTGCAATTCTAAACTGGCCACCGTAAATGTCCAAACCCCCCCTCCCAATGACCCACCCCCTCCTAATGGACAGTCTCCTCCCCATCATATATTATCTGTTAGGATTCTGGGTAACAGTACTGTATATTTGCATATCGTATATGTCACAAATGTAACAGCTGGTCGTTAGCCGGTTAGCTGCTCCGGTCGATATGCTAACATACTCCTCTCACCAACTTCGGAGCTTTTTCAACGCAGCTGCGCCAATCTGGCTGGATACCATCAGATCACTCGGACTCCTTCAACGCCCCCGCTATATACATCGAGCATCCCGCTACAAACTCATCTGCACAGATTCCACTATTCCAGTGGTAGTATCTGCTCTGCGCTTCCGTGTTGTTCATCAACGTCATCACAACACACCTCACGTGCGCACCAGCTGTCTGAAGCCCCTGGCCTGCTCAGACAGTAGCACCCCTCCCACTCTGCCTGTCTCCTCCACAGCCACGTTCATGCTGCTCAATACTCGCTCCCTCAATAACAAGGCACTACTCATCCATGATATCATCACTGAAAGAAAACTGGATTTTTTATGTTTGACTGAAACATGGCAAAATAAACAGGATTTCATCACACTAAACCAAGCTACACCCCCTGGTTACATCTACCTCCAGAAACCGCGCTCCACGGGCCGTGGCGGCGGGCTGGCTGTCATTCATCGTACAGACTTCCAGGTCAAGGAGATCCCCACTCCTGATCTCACATCATTCGAATGCATTACATTCTCTCTCTCCGGATCTCCTGAACCTCAACCTCAATTCGCCCTGATTTATCGCCCCCCCAAAGCCTCCACCACCTTCCTGTCAGAGCTAACCGAGCTCCTGTCCTCCTTCTGCTCCAGGTCCCTCACCACCTATCTGCTCGGAGATTTCAACATCCATGTTGACTCCACCAACTGCAACTTTGCCGCTGATTTCCTGTCGCTTCTGGACTGCCTCAGCATCACGCAGCATGTCCAGGGCCCCACCCACTCCAAAGGTCACACTCTGGATCTGGTCTGCTCCACCGGTAACCCCCCCTCCCACCTGCAGTGTCTAGACCTTGCGGTATCTGACCACCATGCCATTCTTTTCACTGTCCCTATCCCCCCGCCCAGGCAGCGCCCAACGCGCACCCTCACATTCAGGGACACCAAGTCAGTGTGTGCATCAGCCCTATCTGACCTCATCACTACCCACATGGCCCCGGTTCCCTCCGATACCTCCCCGGACACCTTAGCGGCCTGTTACAATGCCGCCCTCTCCCTCAGCCTGGACTCTCTGGCGCCCCTCAGAAGCCGGAATGTGTCCTTTCCTCGCCCTGCCCCATGGTTTACCTCTGACCTCCGCTCTATGAAAAGAGTGGGTCGACGACTGGAGCGACTCTCCAGGCGATCTGGCCTCACCGTCCACCGTCTGGCCTTCGTCGACCACGTGAGGTCCTACAGAGAGGCTCTCTCCAAGACTAGGACCGCATACTACTCCACCCTCATCACCTCACAGCAAAATAACCCCAGATCGCTTTTCTCAACCATAAATCGTCTCCTCCGCCCTCTCACTGCCTCCCACACTGATGCTCCTGACCTCTGCTCTAAGTTCCTGGACTTTTTCCAGGCTAAAGTGACTTCCATCCACCAACAACTCATGGTGCCCGCCCCCTCCCCTCCTCACTTACCCCTGACGCCGGACTACATGCTCCCAGCTGCATCCCTCCATCCCCAGTGCTCTCTCTCCTCCTTCTCCCCAGTGGATGTTCCGCTGGTCATGAAGCTGGTTACCAGAGCCAAAGCTTCCACCTGCTCCCTCGACCCCATGCCTACGGTACTGGTCAAGGCCTGCCTTCCTACCCTCTGCCCCATCATAACGGACATCATCAACTCCTCTCTGTCATCTGGAATAGTTCCCTCCTGTTTCAAAACCGCCTCCATCACTCCCATCCTAAAAAAGCCTGGTTTGGACCCTGAGGTGCTGGACAACTACCGGCCGATCTCCAACCTTCCTTTCCTAAGCAAAACCTTGGAAAGGGCAGTCGCCGCCCAGCTTCATCAACATCTGTCCAACCATGAGCTCTACGAACCCCTTCAGTCAGCCTACCAAGCACATCACAGCACAGAGACCGCCCTCATCAAGATCACTAATGACCTCCTCCTTGCTGCAGACTCCGGACACATCAGCCTCCTCATCCTTCTCGACCTCTCCGCGGCGTTCGACACAATATCCCACTCAGTCCTCCTCAAATGCCTCTCCGACAACCTAGGCATCACCGGTACAGCTCTGTCATGGTTTCATTCATATCTCACTAATAGATCTCAGTTTGTCAGCGTCAGCGGCTCATCCTCCCCCCCGGCCCCAGTCAACCACGGTGTCCCCCAGGGCTCTGTGCTGGGTCCCCTACTATTCACCATTTACATGCTCCCCCTCGGTCAGATTATACGTCACCACGGACTCAACTTCCACTGTTATGCTGATGATACTCAGCTCTACATCAGCACCTCACCATCCTCCCAGCTCCCCCCACAGTCTGTAGTCAACTGCCTCCACGCTATAAAAACCTGGATGGCAACCAAATTACTCAAACTCAACAGCAAAAAGACAGAGCTCATGGTTGTGGCCCCCAAGGCACTGCTCGGGAAGGTTGGAGATCTCCTCCTCCACGTTGACGGCTGTTCCATCTCCCCGTCTCTCGAAGTCCGTAACCTGGGCGTCACCCTTGACTCCACACTTTCATTTCACTCCCACATCAAATCTGTCACCAAGTCTGCCTTCTACCACCTCAGGAACATCTCCCGTCTCCGACCCTCACTCTCAGACTCTGTGGCGGAGACCCTGATCCACTCATTTGTCACCTCCCGGTTGGACTATTGTAATGGAGTCCTGTTCGGGGTACCCAGCAAAGCCCTGGACAGGCTCCAGTATGTCCAGAACTCAGCTGCCAGGGTTCTCACTCACACCAAGCCCTGGCAGCACATCACCCCCACCCTCATCCTTCTCCACTGGCTTCCAGTCAGGTTCCGCATCACCTTCAAACTCCTGCTCCTCACCTACAAATCCCTCCATGCCCTCGCCCCCCGGTACCTGTCTGATCTCCTCCACCAGTACACTCCATCCCGGAACCTACGATCCTCTGATCTAGGTCTCCTCTCCATCCCTCGCACCAGGTTACGGACTTTTGGGGACAGAGCCTTCAGCGTGGCGTCCCCTACCCTCTGGAACTCTCTCCCCCCCGAAATCCGCAACGCCCCAACCCTGGACACCTTCAAATCCGCTCTAAAAACACACCTCTTCACCAAGGCTTTCCCCATCAGTTAGTTTTAGACTAAATTAGGTCCATTATCCCCTACTTTCCCTCATCCCCTCTTCCCTCTCCCCCCCTACTTTCCTTGCCCTATTTTTTGTCCTGATTGTAAAGCGACCTTGGGTTCTATGAAAGGCGCTATATAAATTTGATTTATTATTATTATTATTATTAACAGTACTATATACCTGTATGTCATGTGTAGGCGCCGTAATGTTGGTCTCTTTATTATGATTCAGTATTCTATTTGTGTTGTATTATTAGTTGTACTGTCACTTTAGGTGGTGGGCGTGCTCACAGGGGTGTGGCGCTAATGGGAGTGTTTTATGGAATTTCATTCACCTTTTCACGGCTGACAGGTCTCGGTGTTTGACAGTTCACAGAGGTTGACAGTTCACGGAGAGAGGGGGTGAGAGCTAGGAGAGCATATTTTCTTTTGACCGCAATAATACCGCAAAGTGCAAATCGTATTTTGTTTGTCTCATGATGAAGCGAAAGAATAAATGCCTTAAAAGTATTTCCTGGACGTGGAACAGAGTTATTTCACGTTGCGTGTCAATTGTTTGAACTCCTCCGCTCAGCCCCTCGGCACTACCTGTCTATGACAGTCTACTGCCGCAACATCATGTATGTCCCTATGTCATAAATATCATGATGTCATGTATGTTGTGTAATGTGTATGTCATAAATGTCACTATGAATTGAAAATGGGGGACCCTGATGTAAACAAGACGAAAGTCTTTCTCTGGTCTGCATCCCCTTAACAATTGTGTGTATTGAGCCGTACTGTATTGTACCCATTCTGCAATCTGTTAAATAAAGTTCTCATTCATTCATTCATCTACTATGCTAATATGTACTACTATGTACTATACTGCCTATACTACTACCTACTATGCTAATGATGTAAATATAGCCTAGTACTACCTATGCTAATATGTATACTACGTACTATGCCTATATTACTATCCACTATGCTAATAATATACCATCTAGTATCTACTATGCTAATTAGCCCCTTCCGTGACTGCGATGTGCAAGCCAGGGGCTTTTGAATTCAAAAGCCCCTGGCTTGCACATCGCAGTCACGAATGGGGCTATATGCTAATATGTCTATACCATCTACTATGCTAATATGTCTCTACACTATGCTGAATGAATGAATGAATGAAAACTTTATTTAACAGATCGCAGAATGGGTACAATACAGTACGGCTCAATACATACAATTGTTAAGGGGATGCAGACCTGAGAAAGACGTTTGTCTTGTTTCCATCAGGGTCCCCCTGGTCCCCCATTTTCAATTCATATAGACATTTATGACATACACAACACATTTATGGCATAGGGACATATAGGTATTTAGTACTGATACATTTGTGACATAAACGGTATTAAAATATACAGTACTGTTACCCCTAGATCCTGACAGAGTATATACATATGATGGGGAGGGGACTGTACATTAGGAGGGGGTGGGTGGGAGAGAAATATACACACGGCGGGGAGGGAATATATACATGCGGTGGGGAGGAGACTGTCTATTAGGTGGTGGGGGTTTTGGGCATTTATATATATAATATATAATATATCTATACTACTAGGGATGCCCCCCGGACCCCGGTTTTAAACGGGAACCGGTACTATATTAGAAAATACCGGAGTATTTATAAGCTCTGACGTCCTCGGTACTGCTATCGATACTCTAGAGAAATTATTATTATTATTATTATTATTTAAAAGTTGCGAACGATCCTCTCTGTCTCTGCACGAGAAGCGAGCCGCAGCCAGCGAGTCAATTATTACACACACTCCTCGCGAGTCGCTCGCTAGTGCTACACATAGACATCCGGGTACTACATACGGGTACTCCTTAATGAAAGTCCCCGACGCCCCGTGCTATAGCGCTCTGCACACAGACAGCAGCTCTGCATGCACTGAGTCGTGATCATGGCGGATAGAGCGAAGCGTTCTAAAGTATGGATATACTTTACAAGGGTCAATGCCGACAATGCACGTTGCCACAAGTGCAACAAAACATTTGCCAGTAAGGGTGGCAATACGAGCAAATCAATTTATCAAAACATCTGTTGGCAAAACATGATATTAGTGTGCAGAAATGCGCGTATTCGACTGCCTTGCGCGCAGTGTTCCATCTGCATCCACTGCAGCCGTAACCGTAAGCCAAGATACGGAGTTGCCTAGGCTAATAACGAATTATTACAAATAGGCTAATAAACAAAACAATTGTTTAGCTACAAATACTACAATCTAAACTTTTTATAGATCGTCAAGCTGAGGCGTCAGCCACTATGTCCCAGGCCAGTGAGCCCAGGGCCACCACACATGCATCCTCCCTCTACCTCCCTCCACCACCCAAAGTCCTTTATCCCTAGCAGCTAGAGAAAGGATGACAGAGGATAGGGTGAACCAGTGTCACAGTTCTGTTAGCCTTTTGCATTTGTTGTTTATTATAAAAAGTCTATAATTCAGAGTCAGACACATTTAAAACATTGTTGCTGCTGTTGCTGAAGAAATTATATTAATTTATTATATTTATTTATAAAGTTATATAAAAGAACATTGCTGCTGCTGTTGCTGAAGAAATTATATTTATTTATAATACTTATTTATAAAGTTGTATTTATAAATAATAAAGCAATGTTGATTCTGTTCTTAATTAATTGTCTTTTTTTCTTGCAAAAAAAGAACCAAAAAGAACCGATAAGAGTATCGATAAAGTACCGAACCGTTAAGCAGTATCGATAAGAGTAGTAGTATCGATAAAATCCTAACGATACCCATCCCTATATACTACTATGCTAATATATCTACTATACTACTAGTATAATGCTAGGAGGTGGTGAATAATGGCATTGGGTGATCTATGGCTGTGTATTATGGTTATGGAATACGTGTAATGTATGGAATATCAGACATTCCGGATTATTCGGAATAGGACGGAGTAAGAACAGAGGATCTTCCCTCAAAACGACGAAAATAGTTCAGTTAACATGCGCTATTATTGTATGTTAACGGATTTCTATTTAATCTTCCAATTTCTCTGTCAAAAAAGCAAACTGTGTATACATGATCACAAACCTGCTCTTTGCATCTTCACGTCGGGGTTCATAACGAGATCCAGTAGTCTGTTTTGACGTTCTATATCCCCCTTAGAACGGGGCTCCTCGTCGTAATATTTAATCACGTTTTCAAAGACTCCAAATATCTCCTCGGCCGCTGCCGTCAGTCGCTCGATAACAAACGCCTTCAATTGTACCGGGTCGGACATGTCTGTGGATGAAAGCAGCATAGAGGATGAAAGTGAAGAGCAGGGTTTAATGATGTGTTTGTTGACGTTCCCACGGCGAGGCGACAGCAGGCTTTTTCCGTCGCATAACTGCTACGTCACACAGCATCTAGACCATAGATAGACCACTACTGCACTTCCGCGTTACTTTGAGCTCATGGGAGAGAGAGCGGGGGGAGAAAATGAATGAATGTGGATGGGAGCCTTGGCATTAAGTAGTTGAAGCTACGGCTGTGGGAGTGCTGGAGACATTATCCAATATACTTTTATAAATGCCTGAGTCTCCTGAACACGGAGAGACCAATCCCAAGTCGATCGGCACTTTCTCGGCCGAGCTATAGGCGCTTTTTTCACACCTACTCTGCATGCGCAGATTGATAAACCTAGATCTCTGGACAATCCAGAGAGACTCCGTGGCCAATCTGAGCATGTGGAGTTGAGGAGTAGGTGCGAAAAAATTACTATAGCTTGGCAGAGAAAGTGCCGATCGATTTGGGATTGGCCTCTCCGTGTTCAGGAGGCGTCTATTCGAATGCTAACGCGTGTTTGCTTCCGCGTTCACATTTTGCGCTCTGATTGGCCACTGCCGTTTCTGGTGCGATCTGATTGGCCACTGACGTTTCTGGTCATGTGACATGTGCGCCCAATCGCGTGACGCGCCCATTTCCGCCTCGACCAGCAGCAAACTACCTAACGCCTAGTTTATCACTGGTTAAGCTTAGGCGACTCTTTCGAAGTTGGTTAAGGTTAGAGTATGGAATCAGGGCTGGCGTTCTATCGCCCTGCTCTAAGACAAACTCTAACCATAACCAACTTCGAAAGAGTGCCTAAGCTTAACCGGCGAAAGAACTTGCCGTCACACGATTGGTGCGACCAGAAACATCAGTGGCCAATCAGAGCGCAAAACGCGAACGCGGAAGCAAAAACGTGTTAGCATTCGAATAGACGCGTTCAGGAGACTCAGGCGTATACAAGTCTATTGGATCATGTCACCAGCACCCCCGTAGCTATAACCACTTAATGTCAAGGCTCCCATCCACATTCATTAATTTCCTCCCCCTGCTCTCTCTCCCATGATTTCAGAATAGCGGAAGTGTTGCAGTGGTCTATATACAGCTCTGTTCAAGAGAGCCAGCGTTCGTTTAGTCTTTGTTGTTTTTGTCACTGCTTTTTGCTTTGTTTCGTGTGTACGTGGCTGATTTTGATGTGTTATTTTAGATCCACTCATGGAGAACCACAGGGGACGGGTGAGCATAAGAGATCCACTTTCTCAAAGCGGGACCACATCCGTCTGACAGTGACGGGTTCCCCCCTTGAGTCATAAGGTCTGCTCTCACATTGTGGAGGAAATGTAGACTGAGGCCCTATACGCCATAGATCCAGACGTTGTTGTCGGTGGAGAGCTGGAGAGCGTGCTCTGCCTGTTGGTGTAACGTTATGCCACCACGGTCTGGCGGTCGTCACCAGATGGTGGCAGTGTTTCAGTGTGCATAACACTGCGGAGAGCTACAGCACATTGATGTGACTATTCTGGGTCTCTGGCCATAGGCCTCCTATCGAGGAGGTCTGGTATGTTCCTCCCCAGCCCTGTGGGGATGGGAGGATGGGATAAGAGGATGCCCATAGGGAACCCCCTCGCTAGGGTGCGGGGGTTCCGCCGGTGATCCAGGTCGCATTTGACAAAGAAGGGATGGACGGTAATCCCGTGCGTGTGGAGCAGGCCACTAGGTGGGCCGTAGACATCAAGCCTAGTAGGCGCATGATGGACAGGGCTGTGACCATCTTGTGGGGGTGGAACAGCCGTAGTAACAACAGAATACTGTCCTCCTGATACTGTGTGGAGAGTGCAGCTGTCATGGAAGCTGAGGTCAGAAGGATGCCCAGATACGTCCTCTGCTGACTGGGGAACAGGGAGCTCTGTCTCCAGGAGGGTGAGATGCTGGGCGGCTAAGTGGCGCAGTGGGCAAAGCGCTCGCCACTAACGCAGGAGATGCTGGGTTCGAGCCCAGCTCTCGGCGTTGCTTCCGGCTTGGCTGGTTGTTCATACTAATACAATTGGCAGTATTAGGGGGTGGGAAAGCCGGTGGGTGGGGATCGGACGTTGTGGACAGCGACTCCTACAGGTCGGTTGGTGCGCCTGTACAGCAGAATCAGGAAGTATCGGGGGCAGCGTGAGCCTCCCACGTGTTACTCCTCGCCACTGAGAGATCGCGCTGTACATGTGAAAAGATGCGACGGCTGCCTCCTCGTGTACCGGAGGGGACACGTGATGCAAGGCTTCGTCCACATTGCAGCCGACCAGTGGGAAGCATGGTCTAACAACGTTCGAGACAGGGGAGGGTAGAATTGGATAATACGAAATTGGGATGGGAGAAAAAGTAGATTAAAAAAAAGGAGGGTGAGATGCTCCACCGGGGCGGCACGGTGGTCCAGCGGTTAACACTGTCGCCTCACAGCAAGAAGGTCCTGGGTTCGGTTCCCGCTTGGCGACCGGGTTGCCAGGTACCCAGGTGAGGTATCTCCCGGGCCTTTCTGTGTGGAGTTTGCATGTTCTTCCCCCGTGCTCACAAGGGTTTCCCCTCCAGAAAAAAGAGATCAACCCAATGGAAGAACATGCAGAACAGATCGCTAACACTGTCGCGTCCCTGACGAAGACTGAGAGGAGCACTTGGATTGGTCCCCGGATGCGGCCCCACACTGCAACACATGTCTGCGCCCAGCTGCCCTTGGGGGGGAAGGACGAGGGGATGGGTCAAGCGCAGAGAACATTTCACAGCCGACACACAAAAAATGCATGCATGTGTGTATGTGTGTGTGTGTGTGTGTCCTAGGCTATATGTATTGGCTCCATTCCTTTAGGTGAAAGCTATCCTAAGTTGTCTACTGTATCAACAAAAACTAGTACACTGATTAATGAACGGTCTAACAACCTGATACCCCCAATGTACTGTTTTTTTGTTCCATACAGATTTGTAAATATTGTATTGTAATATGTATTAATGTGTTGTTTCATACATAGCCATTATACGCATTCATGTGATACTGTGATGATATCTACCTGTCAATCTAGCCCTGCTAATTACTGATCATGACGTCAACCTAGCCTGTTTGCTGATTGCTGATTATTCCCACCTGCATGTTGTCAAAGTACAGCCTAGTTAAGGTTTGTTTGTCACAACTATCATTGCACACTGATGAAGGCCGGATGGCTGAAAGTTATACAACTTGTGCATATTAAAATAAAAACAAGATTTTCCACGAGTGCGGTCCCTACTCCATTTTTTTGTCCTATATGTCGCCCATTTGGCATGTGTGTGTAGTGTACGCTGCATGGCAATGTAGCAACGTGTGCTACAAATAAAGACTTCTTCAAGTCCAGTTTCAGTAGCCTGGTGTCGCTGCCTCCAGGATGTCGTCCAGGTAGAATAGAATCCTTATTCCCTGGTGGCCATAACGGTCCCCGTGCCGTGGTCACACATCATGGGGCCAGAGAGCATCCGAACGGGGTCCACTGGTACTCGCAAGCCATCCCTAGCAAAGCAAAATGGAGAAATGTACCGTGGCACAGAAAGATGGGTTACTTCGACATGCTAACCTTCAGATGGCCAGGTGTAAAATGGAACATGGATATGATCTGGATATGAGAGGCAGATGGGGCCTAACTTACAAATGTCACATTGGATTTGAAAAACATCTGATTTGCCTGCTGTGTGAACAAAGAACGTTTTGTTGTTCTAATAATAATAATAAATTAGATTTATATAGTACTTTCTTAGAGCTCAAAGTCACTTTACAATAAGGGGCGAGGCGCGAGGGGGGGGCGGAGCTGAGCGATCATGGAGTAGACGTGTTTCACATGAGCTCCCTTCTACCGTGCTGAATATACGTTTCTCCCCATTAGTCTTTATTTTATTTTTATTTGTTTTTTATCTGTTTGCTAGGTCGTCGTGTTTAGTATACATTCATCAACTTTTTTCGACTTTCTACGATGGCGGGGGTGGAAACCAGAGCCATGAAAGAATTAGGCACGACACCGGCACCGCCGAGCATGGCCGCACCGTCTCCCGCTGTCGGGGAGTTAAGCGAAGCTGTGCTCTTGGTCATGACCAAGCTACACGCAGACTCTGAGACACGCATCGCTGAAGCACAGAAGAAAGTGTTGGCGGATTTCTGTATCAGCCTCCGTCGTGAGATATCAGAAGAAATTCGGCTGGCGGTAGTACCGCTGACAGACAAGATGGAGGCGATACACGCTGCCTCTTCGGCTAATGCTAACGAACTAGCCATGCTAACAACGGAGGTATCATCACAGTGTGAGAAGATGGCGGGTCTTGAATCCGCCCTGCTGGCTAGGCAGGCTGAAGTCAACAAACTACAGTCGGCAATGGAGGAGATGCAGTCCCGGGATAGACGCCACAACGTCAGGATTGTTGGAGTACCGGAGACCAGCGGTGAAGGCCGTCTCTCTGAGACCGTGCCCGAACTGCTGCAGAAGATACTAGGGACGGATGTCCTCCCTATGCCTCCTATCTGTGAATCGGCCTACAGAGCGGGCAGGTTTTCTCCCGGCGTGAACAAAGAGCCGAGGCCCATCATAGTCAAGCTGAACAGACTCCAGCAGAGAGAAATCATCATGCGGTCGGCTCGTACCAGGAGGGGTAATCTGAGGCTTGGCGATCACAAAGTGGCCATTTTCGAGGACTTTACACCGGAGGTTCAAGCACAGAGAGCCGAGTACAAGGTGGTCCTGACTAAGCTATGGAAACTAGGCCTGAGGCCCACGTTATTCGCTCCCGCGAAATTATCTGTGTTGGAGAAGGTCGGTGGTCAGCGTTTGTTTTGGTCGTTGGCTAAAGCGAAGGAATATCTCGCGGAGACACCCGAGTCTGTTGCTTGATATCAATGGAGGGTGAGTGACTTGGCGGTTTGGGCCTATATACATTGATTAGGTAGACTATTCACAAACACTTGCTGTCATGCCCAGACATGCTAACTGTCCTCTGCCCATCCAACTAGCGGGGCTTCCCAATGACTTCTGTTACTTGCTAAAGCTGACCTCATGGTCGTACTTGTGTATCGCCTCTTTGGAAGCTAACGAGCTAGCTGAACAATGTACATAATAAGCTAACGTGCTATCCGGATTCATCACTAGCTTACGCGCTAGCCTCGGGCTGGCCAGCGGGCTTCGCCTATAGTCTGCGCTGAGACATTCGAGACCCGTTAATGGTTACGTATTTTGGTTGCTGTTGCTGTTCAAAGGGACATTGGTTTGCACAGTTAAAGAGTGACCGAGTCCCTAACTAACTTCTGGTATGCTTTTATTTTTATATCCAGGTTTTTTTTGAGCGTTGGGATCCAAGTAGATGCCAAGGTCGGTTGAATATGCATATACAATATATGATAACAGGTTGGGTCGGGTATGGCTTGCACTTCAAGGCTATATGGTTATATGGCCTGCACTTTAGCCATGCCCCTCTTTTCCTTTCTTTTTTCTTTCCTATTGTCGCTGTTTTTATGTCATCTGTATGCGCGATTTAAATGTGATCCGATTCTACCTTGGACTAACTGCTGATTCGCCTTAATTTTGTTTTGAATTTTCCGTGAGCCACTTATGCTATAACGTTGCGACATTAATATGCAGACTCCAAGGTAGATGGTTACAGGGCTGATGCTGAGTAATTATATAATAATTATTGTCGCTGTTTTAATGGCATTTGAATGAGCAATTTAACTGTGATTCGATCCTACCTTGGACTAACTGCTCCGACCGATATCTTTATTGAAACAATGTATGATAACAGGTGGTGTCAGGTGTTGCCTATTACCATCCCCGGATTAATTAATGAAGGTGTTTAATTCTATTCTTACATAGGTTATGTCATTTCAGCCGTTGTGCCTGATCAGAGGGACAGCTAAAGGGGTGCATTTTGACCGTAACCCTTTTTTCCCTTCTTTTTTTTTTGTCATGGTTTAATTGACACTGTTCACACAATTTTGCACAATTAACCTGTGACCCGAACCTGCCTTAGACTATCGGCTGGGATGCTTTAATTTAATTTTGT
This sequence comes from Notolepis coatsorum, assembly GCF_963971535.1. NCBI lineage: Eukaryota > Metazoa > Chordata > Actinopteri > Aulopiformes > Paralepididae > Notolepis > Notolepis coatsorum. The sequence goes on along the minus strand of NC_140165.1, from coordinate 56,961,992 downwards.
TTTGAATTTTCCTAAACCCTTTTGGGCTATAACAATGTGATGTTGAAGCGCAGATTCGGAAATAGAGGGCTGCAGGTTGATGTGGAGTTATTATTTAATAATGGCTATTTTTACCATTATGGTTGTCTCATGTTGGGGCCAGGGCTCAGGTGGGTTTCGACCGATATCTTTATTGAATTTTATTTTATTATTATTTGTGTTTATTGGACTAGTGGGGGTTCACTCAGGGGTTTATCTAGAGGGGGGTTGGAGTGGGCAGCGTCTTATTAATCCATGTCTCTAGTGGGAAGTGATAGGAGGATGACCATCCTCAGGGGATGGGGCATAGGGTGGGGATTGGAGAGTGGGTATAGGGGACCTTATATTAGGACGGGTGGGTTAGGGTTTAGAGTAGAAGGGGGAGGGGTTGTAGCTGGGGTGGTATTTTTATGTGTTTTATGTACTGTTTTATGTGTGTGTAATTGTTCCTCCTCTGAACTCCTGGGATTGACCGTCCGGGCCCGCCGGGATCGGCACCTCTGTACTCAGCCTGGCTGCACTGGTATGTTCTCTACGCATTTATACAAGCTCGACCATGGCTAAATTGAATATTTTAATTTGGAACGCAGGAGGGCTTAACGCCCCACACAAGCGTGCCAGTGTCCTTTGGCTATTGAAGAGGAGAAATATTGACCTTGCTCTCCTTAGTGAAACGCATTTATTGGTAGGTGACGTGTCAAGACTGGCAAATCGGCAATATCACGTTATCTCCTCATCCTCAGCCGATGATAAGACGAAAGGAGTAGTCATAGTTACAAGACGTAACCTTGATATCAAAATCTTGGATGTATGGTCGGACACGGAGGGAAGGATTACTATAGCAAAAGTTGAATTCTTGCATAGGAAGATGGCTATAATAGCATTGTATGCTCCTAACACATTTGATTCAGCGTTCTATAATACAATCACGAAGAATATGTTGGAACTTAATGGATACGCTCTCATGGTGGGTGGCGATTTTAATGCGTGCTGGGATGCTGAGATGGATAGGTCCGGGCCCTCTGAAACGAGCGACCAAAAACGGGCCTCTAAGGCCCTTAGGATGTGGGCTAAAGACACAGGGCTCACAGACCTTTGGCGTTTATGCAACCCCACCCTCAAAGATTACTCTCACCTGTCAGCCAGACACAAAAGCTTCTCTCGAATTGACTATGCATTCGCGTCCCCTAATATGTTTGATAGTTTCGATGTCTCATTGGTTCCCTTGGCTCTCTCAGACCACAAGGGGATTTTCCTTACGGCAACCTTTGGCAGGCTCTCCGCAAGAGCTCCCAGATGGCGTTTTAATTCGACCCTGCTAAAGAACGATGACTTCTGTTCTGAGTTCAGGAGTAAACTAGCTGAATTTTTGCAGATCAACGTTGGCACAGTAGAAGACCCTAGGGTCCTGTGGAACGCATTGAAAGGATTCATCAGGGGTCATGTCACACTATTTGCCTCCAATTTGCGAAAATCCCGGTCAAAAAAGCTAGAAGGACTGGAATCATTATATGCGGACCTATACGCATCCTTTCAAACTGACTATAATGAACGACTAAACACACAACGTAAGATAGTCAAAAAAGAAATAAACTCCATACTTAAACAACAGTCTGAGTTCTTGATACATAGGACAAGACAAAATTACTATTTTCACGGCTCCAGACCTAGCCATCTATTGGCAATGAAAATACGCTCAAATGATCATTTCTCGGATATCCCCTCGATTAGGACGAGCCAGGGTGCAGTCACTACTGATTCGAAAAAGATCAATGACACTTTTAAAGAGTTTTACTCACAGTTATATAGCTCAGAGGGTAATCTGGATGACTCTAAATTTGAATCGTTCATTGGCGGGCTTGAGATACCCCACATTTCTGAGGAAGAGGCCAAGGAACTGGGGAGACCGATTACTCTCGTAGAATTGAGGGAGACTATTGTTGAAATGCAGAGGGGTAAGGCACCAGGCTGGGATGGTATTCCACCCGAAGTGTATTTAGCTTTCTGGGACCAACTGGGTCCATTGATGCTCGATATGATCAATTACGCTATCGAACAAGGGGAGTTCTCAAGAGATGTCAATATGGCGTTGATTTCTTTACTTCTCAAGAAGGACAAAGATCCCAATGATTGTGGTAGCTATAGACCCTTGAGTCTTCTCGGGGCCGATTTAAAGGTGTTTGCCAAGGTGCTGGCCCGTCGCCTGCAGAGATTTATGTCTGTATTGGTACACTGCGATCAAACTGGTTTTATCCCGGGGCGGCTGGCTGCAGATAATCTTAGGAGGCTGTTGCATGTAATCGATAACAGTAAAGACAATACAACTCCATCCACAGTTCTGTCTTTGGATGCCATGAAGGCGTTTGACAGACTTGAGTGGTCATACCTGTGGAAGGTACTTGAGGTCATGGGTCTCGGAAAGAGTTTTATTCATATGATTAAAGTCCTGTATGCCTCGCCGTCTGCGATGATACTGACAGGCAAAAACTGTTCCACACTCTTTCCAGTCTCCAGATCTTCTAGACAGGGTTGCCCTCTGAGCCCGGGACTGTTCGCGCTTTCCCTCGAACCTTTGGCCCAATTTATTAGGCAATCGGAGGACATCGTCCCCATAATGGTCAACAATACTCCACACAAAATTGCTCTCTATGCGGATGACCTGCTGATTTTCATGGACGACCCCTCCCGGTCGGCCACAAAATTATTGAGGATAATCGACGACTTTGGTAAATTGTCAGGTTTTAAGATTAACTGGAACAAATCAGCCTGCCTGCCTCTTAATGAACTGGCCAAGGCGGTACGACTACCAGCTGATATCCCCATAGTAGAACATTTTAAATACTTGGGCATAGAGATATTCCCCACGCTGAACCAAACTACCAAGTACAACTTCACGGGTACTTATGATAAAATACGCCAGGATCTAGACAGGTGGTCGTCCCTTCCTAACTCCTTACAAGCCCGGGCTTCCATAATCAAAATGAACATCCTGCCTAGGATAAATTTTATTAGCTCAATGCTCCCCCTGCCCCCTCCAATAGACCACTGGCGCAAGGTACAATCGATGGTATCTAAGTTTGTCTGGAATAACAAACGCCCGAGAATCAAAAGGGCTACTACTCAACGTAGAAAACAAGATGGGGGCCTCGCAATCCCTGATTTTAAACTTTATTTCTGGTCCTTTTCACTGAGACCTCTGATGTGCTGGCTGGACCCTGTAGAGGCTGTATCGTGGCGCTCCTTAGAAGCGGCGGCGGTATCTCCGCTAAGATTGCAGGATGTAGTGTACTCCACTGTCTCTATTTCGAAATGCCGGCTGAGGTATGGACCGATCATAACTCACGTGATCCAAATGTGGCGTAGTGTACAGAGGTCGTGTGGGGTTAAATGCCCTTGGCACCTGGACTCTCCAATTTTTAATAACCAGCAATTACTTGTTGGACACAAGCCGGTTAATATTCCTCAATGGCAAAGGAGGGGAGTGCATACTCTGGAGGATATTTATGATAAGAACGGCCTCTGTGCGTTTCAGGACTTAAGAGAATTTTATGATCTTCCCGGCGAGTCCTTCTTTCTTTACCTTCAACTAAGGTCAGCACTGAGGGCGCATGGCGTACCGTGGGCTCAAGCCTTGCACCCACACCCCTTCCTCAGGCTCATAGTGGACAGGACGACATCCAGAGGGTTTGTCTCCGACTTTTATACGCTCTTAATTCAATCCACGTATAAAAATTTATCATTGGATACAATCTGGCGTGTGGATATCCCGGAGTTGGACCCCGAGTTTGACTGGGATGATGTTTGGGCAAATGTGGCATTATCTTCCCGCAACCCCAATCACCAGCAAATTAATTTTAATTATATCCATAGGACCTATCTTACACCTAGGAAGCTATATGCTATGGGACTGATAACCGACTCTCGGTGCACTTTGTGCTCTCAAAAGGCCACCGGCACTTATATGCATATGTATTGGGATTGCCCACCAGTGGCCCGCTTCTGGAGGTCAATAACGGACAAACTTTCAGATCTGTGTGGCTTAACTATCCCATTCACAGCTGTTACGCTACTCCTGAACGATATAACGACACTACCCGCGTCCGTACAACTGAAAAGGGTTGTCCTAGCGGGCGTCACAGCAGCGAAGAAGCTAATAGCAATGAGATGGAAGGAGCCTGAGAAGCTTACAATGATTAACTGGTCCCTAACTCTATTGGATGTGATTTATCTTGAGATATCCACAGCCCGGGTGATTGGGGTGGGGCAGGCTGGAATTGACCTGTGGTTCGCAGCAGCTGAGAAGGTAAAGACCGCAGTGTGCGCCTGAGCGGGGTTGGGGTGCGTGTTCGGGTGAGTCCGGCGGTCTCTTGGGAGGGGGAGGAGGAAATGTTTTTGTCTGTCTTGTCCTTTGTCTTGTCATCTTGAGTTTAGCTGGGGATATTATGGGGGGGCAGCTATTTGACTATTTCTTCACTGTTTGGCCACTTTTACACGGTCTCTGTGAGTCTATGGAACACCTCTACAGGTTTTTGTTTTTTCATGAAGGTTCATTGCTCTGTTTTCAGGTCGTGTTCCCAAAAATTGTCCTTGTGGTGGATTGGAGATGTACGTTTTATTAATATAGGGTCACACGGCCGGGAATCGGGGCTGAACACTGGGAAAGACCATTTATTAGATAGTACCCCTTGGAATTAATTTAGAAGGTTTAACTCTGTTTTTTCTTTTCTCTTGTCTGTATAACTGTTAGTCTGTATTATTATTATTGTTTTTGTTATTTTCTTGTGAAGTTCTATGTATTGTGATTGTGGTTAATGTGTTGTCTTGTTTCGTGTGAATAACAATAAAAAAAATTTGATCAAAAAAAAAAAAGGGGCGAGGCGCGAGGGTAGTCGTTTTGAAAAGAGCTTTTTGCACTCTGGTTGGATGCCAAACTTCTTTTTGTTGTGCTGTATAATGACAATACATTTGAACCTAATCTAGTGAGGCGACAGCAGCTGGTTTTGATTCCAGCTCCTCCCGGCGGTGTGTCGGAAGTGTCCTTGAGCGAAGAACCGTAACCCCTAACTGCTCCCGATGAGCAGGTCGGCACCTTGCGTGGTGTCTGTGTGTGATTGTGTGAGTGAATGGGTGAAATCTGAGGAACAAATTGTAAAGCGCTTTGGATAAAAATCGCTATATAAATGCAGTCCATTTACCATTTGAGGCAGACAACGTACAGACGACACAGACGCATGGAGATGGAGAGGGGGTGGGGGGGGGGCTATGAGAAGACTGAGGTGAAGAGGAGGGTCTCGGGCCGGGTCTTCTATTGGAAGATGGAGATTAGATTCAAATGCATTGTCATTAATTATACAGCACATGTACAGTACAACGAAAGGAAGTGTGGCAGAGTGCAAATGTAACTATAAAGTGCAATAGTAATATACAGGTAATAAAAAATATAAATGTTTTTATTTATTTTTTATTTTATTTTTTTTATTTTGCACCATTTCAGCAAAACAGTCAAAATCGAAACATTGACCATGACAGAAAGTGTATATAATGGTGCTAAGTAGAGGCAAGAGACCCAGACGGGCCTATACGGGGTCTCAACTCCTACATATATACATTATACATAATCAGATTGTTTTTAGTAATACTGTGCACGAGCATTACACTAGAGGTTCCAGTAGTGGGCAGCTTGAATTGCCAGGTCCTAGAACCAGCGCTCTGGGGAGATCTTTTATTTTTAGAGCATTAACTCTGTGGAATGGCCTGCCTCGGAACCTCTGCTGCATTTACAGTAGATTCACTTTTAAAAAGAATCTTAAATTGTTTTTAAATTGTTTTTAACACTGTAAAGTAATTTTTTGTTTTTGTTTTACACTAATGTAATTTTAGCTATATTAATTGTTACAGTAGGTTCATTATGCATTGTGTGTACTGACTTTTAATAATTTTGTTTTTTGCAATAGTGATTGTTTTTGTGTGTTTTTTTGTGTGTGGACCCCAGGAAGACTAGCTGGTTGCTATCGCACCAGCTAATGGGGATCCCTAATAAAATCAAATCAAAATCAACTCATTAAATCATTGGATTAAAAAACACAAAAAAGAAAAAAAATTACTACTGAATAATAGTGCTAATCAGGTATAGAGTGTTATGGTGTTATTATTTACAGTGATAAAGGCATAAGACGCTATGGTAGTAAGTCCTACTGGCCAGCATGTAACTAGTAAGAGTAGGTAAGGGATATGTACATGTAATAGGGTGGATTATCCCTACTTAGTGAGGGTGAATTTATACTGTCACGGGGTAGTGGGAACCCGGCAGAGCTGAGTCCGGCTGGGCCCCCGACTGCAGTGTAAGGGTACTAGATTCGAGCAGGGGCGTCATTTTGGTATGGCAAGGTATGGCCAAAAATGTTTAAAAAAAAGAATGTATTACAATCTTTTATGTTGATTTAGAATTAGAATGTCAACATTATGAACAAAGCTTCGAACTATTCGGTACAGCCCTAGCATGTTTTGATATTGTCAATATCTCACTTTTACTAGGTGACTTTACTGTGACTAACTGAAATATGCCCCAAAAAAAGAAAATGGACATAGGGACGTTTTTTAATCAAAGGGCAGCAGAGACAAGTGATACAGGGACACAGGTAAGGTCTGGCTTAGTGATTATAATAGTGCAGTTCAGCATTCAGTAACCCATACTTTTTGTGAATGTGTTTTTGATACTGCATTATGTTGAACACACACCTCAAAACCGTACCTAAGGAAAATTGGCTCAATTGCAAGAAAAGTAATAGACAGTTATGATATTACATTCTGCATAATTCGTATGCAAAATATTGTGGTTCCCTGCTTTAGTCTGTTGACACATTTCTATACTAAAAATGCTTGTGTAGTCCTGTGTCATACCTAAATGTCATATAACTGAATTGTATAGAAACAACTCACCAAAAGTGACTATTGCACATGTTACATTCAAGCCTAAAATATGGCTCGTCAAGGCCTTGAATGCGACGTGGTGGACACAGGACAAAAGTTTATCAAAAATAACTATTTATTTACAACTAACTAAATGGACAGAAATAGTGGGAGCTGGGTGTTCCAGACTCCAAAGTTAAATAACAAAACTATAGGCAAAAGGAAGAACAAGCCGAATGTACAACAAAACAATGAGAGCAGGTGAGACGCTGGAGAGCTGAGACATCTCCTGTGAAGTGGGGGAGACTTGACAACTGCTCCCTGCACTGCATTTGTAGGGCGTGGTGCCTCATCACCACACCTGTGATGAATTAGAAGGGCGGCCATTTTAATAACAAAAACAGGAAGAAACAGTGTGTCAATTAAACCACCAATTAGTGACAGCACACTTAACCACAATGTGAATATGCACCACAGACAGTAAGTATCCCTCCACCATGTGAAAGTAATACGTAACACCCCCACACCGAAGATTTATGTTCTTCTCCCAACTATAGCCCAAAGAAACCATCACCAAGAGAATGAACATAAATAAATAAGGGGATACTTACCAACCTTACCAAAAAAAAATGCAACCACACACTCCAACATGTGCAGCGCCTGTACTGTGTTGAGTGTGAGCCCCGGTCAAGAGTCACACTCAACTGTACACCAAAAAACTGTGACCCACGAATATGGAATTACCGTGAGTCACCACCACAAAGCGATAGTGGGTCGGCCCCTGTCGAACACGACCTTCAACTTAACCGAATGCTCCCCACCGGAGAACATTCGACAATGTTGTTCAACATAAACAACACTTCCCCGACTCCCGGCCAAACGAGACCTCACAAAAGGCCTGCAAAACAGAGACAATGAACTGGAACCAGCATGAGAGCTAAGCTCACCGCTCTCAGGACAGAAAACAGGAAAACAAAAAGAAACACGTCCCCGTGGCACCGCCACCGAGTCCGCCTCCCCCACTCCTGGCGTCACCAGGTCAGGAGATAGCAAAGCAGGATGAACCGCCACAGGCATGTCGTCCTCACCGCTGGAACACAGTAAACCATTATCCACAGAAACCGACATGACATCCCCACCACAGAAAATGGTGGCACAAAAATCAACGGCATGACTCAAAACGGAGGCACAAAAGTCTGCACGGTCATAAGCCACAAACTCTACTACAACAGGCCGCTCCACCGATACCGACCTGGTAAATAGAGACAACAAACCAAAGTTATGCCCTTGACAAAAATCAAACTCATTGCGCTCAGGACAACCAACAGGAAAACCATCAGCATACTTCCCCGGTACCATCACAGCACCCAACTCCTCCCCACCTGGCACTGTCAGGACAGGAGACCGTACTGAGGGCTGTACCCCCGTCAGCTGTACAAGAGACTGTGATTCACGAACATCCAGAGCAGGATGTACCGCCTCAGGCACGTCCTCACCGTCCCTGGAACATAGCAACACATCGGTCACAAAAGCACTTGGATCACCTCAAAATGGTGTCACAAAAAATAACGTGGTCAGGATCCAAAATGGTGTCACCCAAATCAGAACTGTCATGAGCAACAATGGTGTCACACACATCAACCTCGTCATGAAACAAAACGGTGTCAGAAACTTTTTTACTGTCACAAGCCAAAATGGTGGCACACACAGTAACATTGTCATGACACAAAATGGTGGCACACACACCAATTTCGTCACGATCAAAATGGTCGTCACCCATTAGACTAGGTTGTGAAGACTGCTCCTGCTGCACAGGACACAGGTAACTAGGTTGACTAGCATACCCAGTGCCTGGCAGAGAGTCAGTGTGGTCACATGAATCAATATCAGAACTACTGACCATACTGGGATCATCACTGCTGACAAGTGAGACATCATGAACGTCAGAGCTACAGGAAGGCCGGCAGCCTAATTCTGGCCCTGTAGCCTCTTTAACCAGAATGGTGCCACATGAAACATCAGAAATGGTGCCACACGAAGTAGCAACATCCCTCACAGCACCATTCTCACTCTCATCCTCCTCCTCCAAATCGTCTGTGGCCTCAGCCACTGCAAAGGCTGGGAAGCCCCCGAGATACTGCTCCGCCACTTGAGTATCTGGCACGCATGTCACCTCCGGTTTCAGCACCGGGCCTGACACTAGGGCACAAACAGGAACAACATTATGCAGAGGTACATTCACAGTGTGCACTCCAAAATCTTCAACAACAACACCTGCACCTGCAATAACTAAACCACGCCGTGCCATCACACGGTCAAACGCAGCCTGGGCACGTACCTCCTGTGCACGGTCAAACGCAGCCTGGGCACGTACCTCCTGTGCCAACTCAATAGCTTCCTGGGCCTCATGTTCTGCTCTGGCTGCAGCTGCTGCTGTAGCTGCTGTAGCTGCTCTTCCCTCACGCTCTCTCTCGGCAGTAGCATACTGAGCCACTTCGATAGCCTCTTGGGCCTCGCGCTCCCGTTGTCTCTCAGCTGCCTTTGCCTTTGCAGCTAGCACTTTAACAGCTCCTATAGCCACTTGAATAGAGCGAAAGCGAGCGCCGAGAACCTGGGCCTCGCCCCCTCGTTTCCTCTCAGCGTGCCATCTATCAAAACACTCACCCATTGCTTGCAGTAATACCTGCTTCTGTTCCTCTATAGGCAACAAGGATATGTCAAGATACATGACAAAATGCAAACATCCAAGCAACTGATATTGCAAGTACTCCTTCTCCAGGCTTGCATCAAACGTTAACATAGAATAATGAGCAGCTAATTGCACCAACTCATCGTCAGAACATTCTTTTACCTTTGCCACTGTTGGCCTCGCAACAAAATCCTCCATGTCCAACGTCATTTTTACTATGAGTAAAACCAGTAAATGACAACAAATGAAAAACAATATTAACTACTAATTAATTAAGTAATCAATCAATTAATTAATTACTAATACAAGGCAATACTACAATTAATCCACAACAAGGGATATAGTTCAGTATCCAAAACACAAGCAACTCACCCACCGTTCCTACGACCTGGGGTTCAAACTCCAATTTCCCTGTATCCACAAAAAGGTGTAGCACGTAATTAAATGACAGTGATTGAAGATACACGGCATAACACGCACGCAATTAAACTCACAAGCAGTAGTTCAAAACACGGCATTTTATGTTAGCACGCAAAACAAATCACACTGTATTTAAGACACACGGCATAACACATACTGGATCAAAAAGGTCAAGCTCAATAATGCACACAGATCCTATACTAGAGAATCACAGCAGACACTGCTACTGGACACTAGCTACAGGCCTCTGCTGAGATGAACCACCCACAAGACTAACCCTGTGGTAGGCATTTATCCCAAAATACTGGAACAAACGCTCTTCAGTAACAAACCAAGTGAGGCAAAACCCCTTGTGTTACTCAACAAACAAATTCAACAAACAAATTCTAATAATACAAACAGGTGCTCCATACAATCTGATTTGACTCACAAATAGCTTCTAAAACCTATACTGCAGTCAAAAGAAGGACTGCTAGGCCCACCACATGTCTAATCTAACAAAAACACTTACATCAGGTCCTAACACACTAATTACATTTCCCGGCCCCCTAACCTACCTATACTGAAAGCTAATGCACTGTAGACCTAGCTTTCTTCAACCACACCTGCTACCAGCCAAAGATCATATACCAATCACTTCTTTGACTGCCCCAGGAGTACGTGGTACACAGGAGGCTAACAACAGCCAGAAAACAATGAAATTACCTACCTGTGGTGTCCACTAAACTAAATATTTTAAAGCATACCAGTAGTCAAATCAAATTATAAATTAAGAGCATACTTACCTGTTTGAAGACCGGCTAGAGCCCCCATGTTACATTCAAGCCTAAAATATGGCTCGTCAAGGCCTTGAATGCGACGTGGTGGACACAGGACACTGGACAAAAGTTTATCAAAAATAACTATTTATTTACAACTAACTAAATGGACAGAAATAGTGGGAGCTGGGTGTTCCAGACTCCAAAGTTAAATAACAAAACTATAGGCAAAAGGAAGAACTAGTGATGTGACGTTTGAAGCGAGGCTCCGGAGCTTGTGTCGAGCAATCCAGCTTTTTTTAAGTGGAGCCTGTATCGAAGCGCGTATCAGGTGACGTACTGATGACGTCCGAAGCCTCGGTCCGGGGGGTACCGCCCCCGAAGCCCCACTCCGGGGGGTACCGCCCCCGAAGCCCCACTCCGCGTCACTGATTCAGGAAATGGCTTCGGGGTTGGTGCGCAACGCGTCTCCAACACGGGATCATCCCTATGTTCCCCGGAACATCCCCGCAACACAAGTGTCGACATAGGAATTCATTACGAGTTTCTTTGCGTTGGAGAATCCCGTGGAGTACTGGGAAAGACAAATAAATGTGTATCCTAATAATCCCAACATATATATATATAACAGATGGTAGCACGAGGCACTGTCAGTCACGATGGACTTCAAGCGTTGTGAAGTGACTGGCGAGTAGCGGTACTGCGAGTTAAACTCACTCCACTTAAAAAGACACACTTTACACGTCATGAAGAGTGAATTCACCTTGGTGTAGCGGTCTGTGCTGTCACCTGTCGCCCGTGTCACGGCAGACCCGGGTTCTAAACTCCCTCGGGGCATCGAAGAAAGTTAAACACAACGCAAAAAAGGTGACCATATGATATCATCTCCGTTACATATAAACTTGCTGTAATGTCTAAATTGCTGTGCCTAATCTGATCACATCTGTATGATCCAAATGCAGGATGGCATGTCGATTTTGAGTTGCTTTTTCTGAATAAAAATGAATGAAGCAAGCACTTGTCCCTGCCATCATTGTTAGAAAAACACACTATATTAAATTATAGAATGTTGTAGTAACACAAGCACTTTCTCCTCTGTCCCTGCCATCATTCTGTTAGAAAAACAGACACATTATTATTTGTTTATTGGCATCATCATCACTCTGCCTGTTCTACATTTATTGTCCACTTGATGGCACAGTAGAGCAAATGCACCATGAAGCTTCGACACATGTGTGGTACAATTGGATGGAAAGCCTCAATGCTTCATGAAGCTTCATCTCGCCATCACTAGGAAGAACAAGCCGAATGTACAACAAAACAATGAGAGCAGGTGAGACGCTGGAGAGCTGAGACATCTCCTGTGAAGTGGGGGAGACTTGACAACTGCTCCCTGCACTGCATTTGTAGGGCGTGGTGCCTCATCACCACACCTGTGATGAATTAGAAGGGCGGCCATTTTAATAACAAAAACAGGAAGAAACAGTGTGTCAATTAAACCACCAATTAGTGACAGCACACTTAACCACAATGTGAATATGCACCACAGACAGTAAGTATCCCTCCACCATGTGAAAGTAATACGTAACAGCACAGCACAACTGATTTGACAAAAAAAATCCACCAAGGGGGGGAAAAACGGGTCACAAAACAAAATTAATTACACAACAATAATTACACAACAGTTGGAATGACAGTCAGGCACATTCACATGTCTACATACAGATAAAGATATAGTATGTAACGAGGATTATAGGCAGGTATATAGATGTGGATAAATATACAGTATACTGTAAATATAAACGTATGTATACGGTATATACAGCTATTTGGAGGTAGTGGGGTCCAGAGCCCTGGGGCTGCCCTGGAGGCTCTGTGAGGAGGCTGGACTGAAGGCAGGCTGAGATCTGCGGGGCCGGTGAGGTGTTTGTGGAACAGTGGTGCATCGCCTCTGTTTCCAGGACTCACAGCAGAATTATGAGCATATTCTCTGATGCTTTTTTTAATGACTGTTTTGTTCCCGACAACTGGAGTGGAACCAAGCAGGTGGACCCGATAGCCCAGATAAAAATCTGTTCCCTTGACTCAAGTTCTGGAGAGATGTTTTAGGGAATAGCCTAGGGCTTAAAGTGGAAATGAAGCAGTGCAATAAATACATATTCATATCATCACATTAGTATTTAGATAAGCCACAGAAAAAAATCACGTTATAAAAATAAGCAGTTTCTAAGAAAAAACGATTTGTTATGTGCATTTTTGAAGCATTTATCATTATGGGCGCGGCCATTTTGTTGCTGACGTCATGGAGCTTGTTTGGTGTATACACTGCTGGTTAGCTGCCTATAGTGAATGGGTCAGTCAGTAAATAAAATGTTGCCTACAAAACAACGGGACCGCGGTGGTTCTGTTTGTATTGCTCCTGGCTGTTCAAACTAATTTTACCATGTGAGAGAGAGGAAAGTTGGTTAATTTCCACAAACTACCAGTGAAAAAAACAGTGTTGTTGGCATGTTGGCTCAGGCTGGCTGCACTCAGGCGGCGTGATCAGCCTGTTGGACAGGGAATGAAGATCCCCAGAGAACACTTCATTGCCTCGGATTATGTTGTTGGGGGTGGAAGGTTTGTCCAGAAGACCACTAATCAGCTGAAGCCTGATGCGGTTCCCTCGGTCTTCGACAGACAGACCGGCGTTAGCTCTCGGGAGCGATGGCTAGCTAGTTAGCAACAGCCGGGGACCGGCGTTAGCAACCGGGAGCGTCGTGGAGCATTCAGCCTGCTGGCTACCTAGATCCACTTCAACCAGCGTCGCGGAGCATTCAGCCTGCTGGCTACACAGCTTGTCGGTGTGCTGGAACCTCGGCAAGCTAACGGTAGCTGGCTACACAGCTTGTCTGTGTGCTGGAACCTCGGCAAGCTAACGGTAGCTGGCTACACAGCTTGTCGGTGTGCTGGAACCTCGGCAAGCTAACGGTAGCTGGCTACACAGCTTGTCTGTGTGCTAATAGCCTCGGCAAGCTAACGGTAGCTGGCTACACAGCTTGTCGGTGTGCTAATAGCCTCGGCAAGCTAACGGTAGCTGGCTCCAGGCTATTAGCACATCGACAAGCTGCTGGAGCTCCCGACGCTCGGCTGGTTGAAGTGGATCTAGGTAGCCAGCAGGCTGAATGCTCCGCGACGCTCCCGGTTGCTAACGCCGGTCCCCGGCTGTTGCTAACTAGCTAGCCATCGCTCCCGAGAGCTAACGCCGGTCTGTCTGTCGAAGACCGAGGGAACCGCATCAGGCTTCAGCTGATTAGTGGTCTTCTGGACAAACCTTCCACCCCCAACAACATAATCCGAGGCAATGAAGTGTTCTCTGGGGATCTTCATTCCCTGTCCAACAGGCTGATCACGCCGCCTGAGTGCAGCCAGCCTGAGCCAACATGCCAACAACACTGTTTTTTTCACTGGTAGTTTGTGGAAATTAACCAACTTTCCTCTCTCTCACATGGTAAAATTAGTTTGAACAGCCAGGAGCAATACAAACAGAACCACCGCGGTCCCGTTGTTTTGTAGGCAACATTTTATTTACCGACTGACCCATTCACTATAGGCAGCTAACCAGCAGTGTATACACCAAACAAGCTCCATGACGTCAGCAACAAAATGGCGGCGCCCATGTTGAAAACAGGGATATTATATTTGATTTTTCAGACAAATAAGATAGATTTCACATTTGATTATAGAACCCTGTCTTACACAAGGTACACAACAAACAAACTAGGATCACATTGTTCACTGCTTCATTTCCACTTTAAGCTATTGCTATTATAAATAGAAAAGCAATATGAAGCCACTGAAATGTATAATTAAATATTGTGTTCTTGATTGGTACATTTCATAAACCACAAAACAAAATAATATTTAAAAAAAATGATAAACATTATGACAGTCTGTCATATGGTTTATTATTAGTGTGGGTGACCTGGCGAAGCCAGGTTGCAACCCACACTATACATATCTATACTATTTTTATTTATTTATTCTTTATTCCACCGATTTTGCAAACACTTTGCAACACGTAAGCGTTCGCGCCCCATACACGTGAAAGGTATCAAAACGAGCGGCTTGCCTATGGCAACACCGGTCTCCGAACTCGTAAAGTTTCACCGCACCGTCTGGCTACGAATCGACTTTAAACGGTAAAATTTCAGAAATGCATGCAATTTAGAGTGCGAGATCCACCGATTTTGCCAACAAACTCCTCCCAGAGCGTTCGCGCCCCATACACGTGAAAGGTATCAAAACGACCGGCTTGCTCCAACTCGATGTGCTATTCGAACTCGTAAAGTTTCACCGCACCGTCTGGCTACGAATCGACTTTAAACGGTAAAATTTCGGAAATACAGTGCAATTTAGAGTTTCAAACACTTTGCAACACGTAAGCGTTCGCGCACCATACACGTGAAAGGTATCAAAACGAGCGGCTTGCCTATGGCAACTGCGGTCTTCGAACTCGTAAAAGTTTCACCGCACCGTCTGGCTACGAATCGACTTTAAACGGTAAAATTTCGGTCCCATTGGGAATGCATTGCAATTTAGAGTGTAGCAGCTGAAATAATCTTTTTCCCCCTACCTTGGGTGAATTGCGAGTGTGATCTCAATTTTGGACGTAGAAATAAAACAAACACATCAAAACGATGACACGGCTGTCAGTCCGCTCACAAAAGAAAAATAAATGGAATTGGACATTTCTATCTCAACTGACGACCATTTGTTTGAAGGTTCTCCTCCCCATTGACCGCCATGCAATCGCACTCTAGAAATCACTTTTTTCACACTATTTTTTAGCCTTCTGTTCCGATCGCCGAAGGAGTGCCACAATATCGCACGAATGCCACAATCTCGCGCACAACCCTTCGCCTACTCATTGTAGTGCTCTTGTGCGAGTCACAACGCTTCATCTCTTATAGTTTTCTTTTAATCAATGTGACAATGCAGTCATGCATCTGCCTCCATAGAAATGCATTGGATAGAAAATATGCAAGTCATAGTGATTGCTTCACCTGTGTGGCTCATGCTCACTCATGATTGGTTCAGCTGTGTGGCTCGTGGCTGAGCTGCCAATGACCTCATCCACTTTAACCCATCATTGCCCATCACTGTGTTGCAGTACTGAATTGCTGGACAGCGCCCTCTGTCTTGTGGGTTGTGTCATTGTACTCAGTAGGGATATCCTCTTTCATTTTTCATTGGTCCATGTTGACCACCTTTCATTGGTCGATGTTGACCACTCCCCCGATCCGTAGACCACGCCCCCTTTGGCCACACCCCCTCAGTGTATCTCTTGAACCGTTTGTCGTAGAGACTTGCGGATTGTGCCATTGGTCGATGTTGACCACCTTTCATTGGTCGATGTTGACCACTCCCCCGATCATTAGACCACGCCCCCTTAGACCACACCCCATCAGTGTATCTCTTGAACCGTTTGTCGTAGAGACTTGCGGATTGTGCCATTGTACTCGGTGTAATAGTGTAATAGTGTGTAATAGTGTAATAGTGTGTAATAGTGTAATAGTGTAATAGTGTGTAATAGTGTGTAATAGTGTGTAATAGTGTAATAGTGTAATAGTGTGTAATAGTGTAATAGTGTGTAATAGTGTAATAGTGTATTAATAGTGTAATATTGTGTAATAGTGTAATAGTGTAATAGTGTGTAATAGTGTAATATTGTGTAATAGTGTAATAGTGTAATAGTGTGTAATAGTGTAATAGTGTAATAGTGTGTAATAGTGTGTAATAGTGTAATAGTGTGTAATAGTGTAATAGTGTAATAGTGTAATAGTGTGTAATAGTGTAATAGTGTGTAGTGTAATAGTGTGTAATAGTGTGTAATAGTGTAATATTGTGTAATAGTGTAATAGTGTAATGGTGTGTAATAGTGTAATAGTGTGTAATAGTGTGTAATAGTGTAATAGTGTAATAGTGTGTAATAGTGTGTAATAGTGTAATAGTGTAATAGTGTGTAATAGTGTAATAGTGTGTAATAGTGTAATAGTGTGTAATAGTGTAATAGTGTGTAATAGTGTAATAGTGTGTAATAGTGTAATAGTGTAATAGTGTGTAATAGTGTAATAGTGTAATAGTGTGTAATAGTGTAATAGTGTAATAGTGTGTAATAGTGTAATAGTGTGTAATAGTGTAATAGTGTGTAATAGTGTGTAATAGTGTAATAGTGTGTAATAGTGTAATAGTGTGTAATAGTGTAATAGTGTGTAATTGTGTGTAATAGTGTGTAATAGTGTAATAGTGTGTAATAGTGTAATCGTGTGTAATAGTGTAATCGTGTGTAATAGTGTAATAGTGTGTAATAGTGTAATAGTGTGTAATAGTGTGTAATAGTGTAATATTGTGTAATAGTGTAATAGTGTGTAATAGTGTAATAGTGTGTAATAGTGTAATAGTGTGTAATAGTGTAATAGTGTAATAGTGTGTAATAGTGTAATAGTGTAATAGTGTGTAATAGTGTAATATTGTGTAATAGTGTAATAGTGTGTAATAGTGTGTAATAGTGTGTAATAGTGTAATAGTGTAATCGTGTGTAATAGTGTGTAATAGTGTAATAGTGTAATATTGTGTAATAGTGTAATAGTGTGTAATAGTGTAATCGTGTAATAGTGTAATAGTGTGTAATAGTGTAATAGTGTGTAATAGTGTGTAATAGTGTAATAGTGTGTAATAGTGTAATAGTGTAATAGTGTATAATAGTGTAATAGTGTAATAGTGTAATAGTGTGTAATAGTGTAATAGTGTGTAATAGTGTGTAATAGTGTGTAATAGTGTGTAATAGTGTAATAGTGTGTAATAGTGTAATAGTGTGTAATAGTGTAATAGTGTAATAGTGTGTAATAGTGTAATAGTGTGTAATAGTGTAATAGTGTGTAATAGTGTAATAGTGTAATAGTGTGTAATAGTGTGTAATAGTGTGTAATAGTGTAATATTGTGTAATAGTGTAATAGTGTGTAATAGTGTAATAGTGTGTAATAGTGTAATAGTGTAATCGTGTAATAGTGTAATAGTGTGTAATAGTGTAATAGTGTGTAATAGTGTAATAGTGTGTAATAGTGTAATAGTGTGTAATAGTGTAATAGTGTGTAATAGTGTAATAGTGTGTAATAGTGTGTAATAGTGTAATAGTGTGTAATAGTGTAATAGTGTAATAGTGTGTAATAGTGTGTAATAGTGTAATAGTGTAATAGTGTGTAATAGTGTAATAGTGCAATAGTGTGTAATAGTGTGTAATAGTGTAATAGTGTGTAATAGTGTAATAGTGTGTAATAGTGTAATAGTAGGTAATAGTGTAATAGTGTGTAATAGTGTAATAGTGTAATAGTGTGTAATAGTGTAATAGTGTGTAATAGTGTAATAGTGTAATAGTGTGTAATAGTGTAATAGTGTGTAATAGTGTAATAGTGCAATAGTGTAATAGTGTGTAATAGTGTGTAATAGTGTAATAGTGTGTAATAGTGTAATAGTGTGTAATAGTGTGTAATAGTGTAATAGTGTGTAATCGTGTAATAGTGTGTAATAGTGTAATAGTGTGTAATAGTGTAATAGTGTAATAGTGTGTAATAGTGTAATAGTGTGTAATAGTGTAATAGTGTGTAATAGTGTAATAGTGTGTAATAGTGTAATAGTGTAATAGTGTAATAGTGTGTAATAGTGTAATAGTGTGTAATAGTGTAATAGTGTAATAGTGCAATAGTGTGTAATAGTGTAATAGTGTAATAGTGTTATAGTGTGTAATAGTGTAATAGTGTAATAGTGTGTAATAGTGTGTAATAGTGTGTAATAGTGTAATAGTGTGTAATAGTGTGTAATAGTGTAATATTGTGTAATAGTGTAATAGTGTTGCGGGTTGTGTCATTGCACTCAGTAGGGATATCCTCTTTAATTGGTCTATGTTGACCACTCCCCCGATCCTTAGGCCACGCCCCCTTTTTGTATCCTTTGAACCGTTTGTCATAGAGACTCGCGAGAGACCCTCTCCCCCGTTGGCCGGCGGTGCACAGGCGTCACCCACACTTTCACAAATTCCCCCGCGCGGAATTGTCTAGTTATTATTATTATTATTATTATTATTATTATTATTATTATTATTATTATTATTATTATTATTATTATAAATTTGTCAATTTGTCAAATCCATGATGATGCCTCGACTCTGGATGATGTAACAACAAAAACATGTTGGCGTGGTGGTCACGTCATCACCGAGTGCCTAGTGTTTGGTCTGACGCACGTACGCTAGCGGCGTCTGAGTCTGACTGACGGAAAGGGGCGTGATTTATTCCCCGTAGCCTATGTGTGCGAAGACGCTCTCTGATTGGCTAGCCGCGTACAGCGAAGACCCTCTCTGATTGGTTTAGCGCCGAAGGGTTTTTTCCGCCTAACCCTAACTCTAACCTTAACCCTAACCTTGTCCTTAACCCTAACCAACCCTAACCATAACTCTAACCTTAACCTTAACCTTAACCTTAACCTTAACCTTAACCCGGTCCCTAACCCTAACCCTAACTCTAAGCATAACTCACTTCGAAAGAGGGACAAAGCATAACCACTTTGAAGCAGAGAATATTATGTACAAGGCGGAAAAGACCCTTCGGCGCTAAACCAACCAGAGAGCGTCTTCGCACACATAGGCTATGGAAAAGAATCACGCGGACTGACCGCCTCTTCGACCCCCCGCCCGCCGGTGTGTGGGTTTGTGTTCACCCCCCTCTCTCCCCTCAGTACCGGGAAGGTTCGTGGCTGAACAGCGGAGCCAGCGCACATGAAAGGTGCCAACATGGCCGCATCATCGAACCGGATCACGATGGGACCTCTGGTCGCTGCTATCGATCAGGGCACGAGCACGACGCGCTTCTTGGTGAGAAAACACTGATCACTGATGATGTGGTTATTTATTAGCGTCACGCAAGCGTCCGTTAGCTACTGTAGCTATTAGATAGTTCCTGCTGTGTGCCCTTGAATGCAATTAACCTTACCGACTGACCCATGGTGGGAATAGAATGAACTAGCCTGGTCCGGTCCGATTAAAGGACTAAACATGCCAACACAAGCACGCATGTGTAAAGCACGCAACATGCAATGTACAGTTTCTACGTCAAATGACTCTTTTCTGGACTCTTTTTGGATCACAAACAGTACTGTATTTGCAAATCTGGTATATCATAAATGTCTAGATGTAGTACTGTCTATCTGTATGTCATTATATGTTATGATGAATTGAAAATGGGGGACCCTGATGTAAACAAGACGAAAGTCTTTATCTGGTCTGCATCCCCTTAACAATTGTATTTGATTGATTGATTGAAAAGTTTATTAACAGATTGCAGAATGGGTACAGTACAGTACAGCTCAGTACATACAATTGTTAAGGGGATGCAGACCAGAGAGACTTTCGTCTTGTTTACATCAGGGTCCCCCATTTTCAATTCATCATAATATATATGACATACATTGATTGAATTGATTGAAAACTTTATTAACAGATTGCAGAATGGGTACAATACAGTACAGCTCAATACACACAATTGTTAAGGGGATGCAGACCAGAGAAAGACTTTCGTCTTGTTTACATCAGGGTCCCCCATTTTCAATTCATCAGGACATATATGACATACATGACATACAGATAGTCAGTACTGCTACATCTATACATTTCTGACATACCAGATTTGCAAATACAGTACTGTTTGTGATACAGAAGGAGTCAAGAAAAGGGAGTATATACATTTGACGTAGAAACTGTACATTTGATTGGAGGAGGTTGGGTGGGGGGGGGGTTGGGTACATTGGGATATTGACAACCATACTGGGTAATTTACATTGGAGGTGGTTGGGGGGGGGGGGGGGGGCACACTGTATAAACAAGCAAAACTGTACATTGAGGGGGGGGGGGGGGGGGAGACACTGTACAAACAAACAAAATTGTACATTGGACTATTGACAAAACCATACTATGTAAATGACTGTACATTGGAGGGGGTTGGGTTAGGATATTTACAGGGGCCAGTGTTGAATTGCAGTCTCCCGTAGGTGTCCCTTGAGAGAGGTTTTGAAAGTGGGTAGTGATCCACATTCCTTTACAGCTTTGGGTAGGGCGTTCCACATTGATGTGGCATAATTGCGAAACGTGTTTAGTCCCTTATTTGAGCCGAATCTGGGTTTAACATGATTTGTGGAGCTCCCTCTGGTGTTGTGATCGTGGTATTCACTGACCTTTGGGAAGTATTTTGACATGTACATGGGTACCTTGGTCGTGTAGTGTATCTTGTAGACCAGGCCCATTGCAAGTTGCTGTACTCTGTCGTCTACTCTAAGCCATCCTAGGTTGTCAAAGTGGGCAGGGGTGAGGTGGGTTCTAGGAGTAAGGTCAAGCAGTAGTCTGACCAGTTTGTTTTGAGATGTTTGTAATTTTGTTTTTAGCGCCTTTGAGGTGCTTTGGTACCATGAGGTGCAAGCATAGTCGTAGTACCCCTGAATGAGTGCTCCTGCCAGAGTCTTCAGGGTATTCTTGTTTACCAGAGAGGAGATCCGGTACAAGAATCGAGTTTGTTGGTTGACTTTTTTTATTACATTGGATGCCATTTTGTCACAGGAGAGATTAGCCTCTAGGATGGAACCCAGGTAGGTAATTTCATCTTTCCTTGTGACAATATTGTCACCCACTGTAACTGAGAAGCCGTCGGTCTTGCTGAGTTTGTTATTTGAACCGAAGAGAATGGACTCTGTTTTGCCCATGTGTAATGATAGTTTGTTATCAGCGAGCCATATGCAGATTCTGCCTAGTTCCGAGCTGAGGGTTTTTTCAACCTGTAACTTGTTCTTGTCAGAGACCAGCAGGGCTGAGTCGTCTGCAAACAGGAACAAGTTGCAGTCACAAGCTGACGACATGTCATTTGCATAAATTAGGAACAGTAGCGGTCCTAGTATGCTTCCTTGTGGAACACCACAGCTCACTGTGAGGGGGGGGGATAGGGTACCGTTTACCTCCACCATCTGTTCCCTCCCCTCAAGGTAGGATTGCATCCAGCTCACTGATAGACTATCAAAACCAATTGCTTTTAGCTTGTCAATCAGAATGGAGTGATTGACCGTGTCAAAGGCCTTTTGTAGGTCCAGCATGACCATGCCGCAGTATTTGCCTGCGTCCACCTCTTGTTTGATGTGGTCATTCAAATAGAGAAGGCATGTGTCAGTGGAGTGGGATGTTCTGAAGCCAGATTGGAATTCGTAGATTCGATTTTTTTCCGCTAGGTACTTTTCGACCTGTTCGTAGACTATTTTTTCCATGACTTTCGAGATGGAGGTGAGAATAGAAACAGGGCGGTAGTTGCCTGGGTCTAATTTGCTGCCCTTTTTGTGCAGAGGGGTCACCCTCGCAATTTTGAAGTCCTTGGGGACGTGTCCCTGTTTTATGGAGAGGTTTATTATGTGTGTGATGATTGGGGTGATGGCGGCTGCTGAGTCTCTGAGGAATTTGGAGGGGATGTTGTCATGGCCAGTGGCCTTGTTAGGTTGGAGGGCGCTCAGTTTATTGAGTACCTCATCTGTTGTTACCATTTCCAGCTTGAAGTCGTCCTTGCGGACCCCTAGGTTTTTGTAGTAAGCTACTATGTGTTCTACCCCATAAAGCCCTGAGTGGGAGGGTAGTTTGTTTACCAGTGTTGTGGCTATGTTTGTGAAGAAAATGTTTAAGTAATTGGCTACATCCAGCTTGTCTGTGATGAGCGTGTTGTCCGTTTTTATGTTTATGTTTGAGAATCTGGTTTTAAGTTTTTTACTGCATCCTAGTTGATTATTGAGTAATTTCCAAAGTTCACGTGGTTTGTTTTTGTTTTCCTCAGTTTTGTCATTGATGAAATTCTTTTTTGCAGTTTTGATCATGGAGTTTACGTCGTTTCTTAGTCTGTTTCTTTCTAGTTTGAGTTCAGTCACGTGGGCTTGGAGTTCACTGCTCGTGCTTTTAGTAAGCTTTGACTGACTTTTACGAAACTCAGAGCATTTTTTGTCTCTGGTTTTCATAGCGGCCAGTATTTCGGAGTGCATCCACGGCTCAGCGCAATTTTTTACCCTGGTGGTTCTTAGGGGGGCCATGTCGTTTAGTATTGTTGAGAATTTGGTTTTGAAACCAAGCCATGTTTCTTCAACCAGTGTACCATTGAGTTCCTCTGACCAGTCCAGACTCTCCAGTTCAAGGTTGAAGGCCTCGCTAGAGTAGGTTTTGAGGTCTCTAGATGTGACTGTTACATGACATACAGATAGACAGTACTGCTACATCTATACATTTATGACATATCAGATTTGCAAATACAGTACCGTTTGTGATACAAAAGTGTCCAGAAAAAGAGTGTATATACATTTGGCATAGAAACTGTACATTGGAGGAGGTTGGGTGGGTGGGTGGGGTGGGGTTGGGTGGGTGGGTGAGGGCTGTACATTGGAGGTGGGGGGGGGGGGGTTGGGTAGGGGACACACACACATTTTACACTGTACATTGGAATACTGAAAAAGCCTTACTTGGTCATTTACTGTACAACTAGGTTAGGAGGACATTTGTAGGGGCCAGTTTCGTGTATGTATTGAGCTGTACTGTATTCTGCAATCTGTTAAATAAAGTTTTCAATCAATCAATCAAAACGCACGATCGCACTGTACGTTGACGTTAACTAACCTAGCTAGTGACCCCTGGGCTTCACTTTTCCAAAATGTTCCCCTTTTCTTTTTTGCTTGCACGCAAACGGTGCTGTCCAGGTTCTGATTTCATATACACACACACACACACACTCTACTAGGCTACTACAGCGAGCCCCACTCATTTCATATAGTGCAAATTAATTGTTCAAATGAAGGCATCCAATATGATTAACGGTTCACTGATCATGAAATATGAACTAACTATACAATTGCAATAGTATTAGAAAGGATATTAACAACACAACAAGGTTTGTTTAAAATTCAAGGACATTTAATCAAGAGGTTTATTTGTCACACATACCAGGGCAAATGGGCAATGTGAAATGCAGGTGGTCATGCCTCATCGATTGTGCAAAATACAATAATAAGATAAGGAACTTGTACTTTTTAAAGAAGTTCGATGAAAAGGAACGTTTCTGTTTCCCAAAATATGTTTTAGGATATTCTGGCAGGACTGGCTGAGAGGGGCCAGTGTTTTTTTCTCCCAAATCAGTGTGGGGTGGATTACCTGAAGCCTCAGGTGATCAGGTCACAGTGTTGTTATGCCCAGGGGCAGGGCTCGCTGTGGCTTCACGGATGCGATCTTCTAGAGCTTCTGAATTACTGTTATCCTGCTCCTTTGCCTTGAAAAAATTACGTATATCCATTTTGCATTTGTGCGGCTGTCGCTGGTGTTATCTGCAAATAACTGGCGGGTGCATTCGAATGCAGATGTTTATACAAACGGGTGTGTGCGGCGTGATTGGTACTGCCTGCAGTCTGGAATGTTAATGGTCACCAACCCTACCCATTGACACCTCCGTCGGCCGACCCCAGCCCCCCCCCCCCCACACACATACACACACACAATATCGTAGCCTAGGCTGCCTATATAATAATACTGGGGCTGCCGCTGCCCACATATATTATTTATATATAAATGCTAAATATTTACATCAGACATGTACAGACAATGTACAAACAAAAAATAATTCTACATATTAGGTACAGGCAAGCATAATGGTGTTAGAGTTCTGCAGGGCTATGTTCACAAGTTATTTCTTAACCATGTTTTGAAGTGGGGGTGGGTGGGGGCGGCTATAAGCCGATTGATTGATTGAAAAGTTTATTAACAGATTGCAGAATGGGTACAGTACAGCTCAACTGTACACTGTACACTGTACATTGGAATACTGACAAAGTCATACTTGGTCATTTACTGTACAACTGGGTTAGGACATTTGTAGGGGCCAGTTTCGAATTGCAGTCTCCCGTATAGGTGTTCTTTGAGATTGTTTTTGAAAGTGGGTAGTGATTCACATTCCTTTACGGCTGTGGGTAGGGCGTTCCACATTGATGTGGCATAATTGCGAAACGTGTTTAGTCCCTTGTTTGAGCCGAATCTGGGTTTAACATGATTTGTGGAGCTCCCTCTGGTGTTGTGATCGTGGTATTCACTGACCTTTGGGAAGTATTTTGACATGTACATGGGTATTGGGTACCTTGGTCGTGTAGTGTATCTTGTAGACCAGGCCCATTGTAAGTTGCTGTACTCTGTTGTCTACTCTAAGCCATCCTAGGTTGTCAAAGTGGGCAGGGGTGAGGTGGGTTCTAGGAGTAAGGTCAAGCAGTAGTCTGACTAGTTTGTTTTGAGATGTTTGTAATTTGGTTTTTAGTGCCTTTGAGGTTTTTTGGTACCATGAGGTGCAAGCATAGTCGTAGTACCCTTGAATGAGTGCTCCTGCCAGAGTCTTCAGGGTATTCTTTTATTGCCACATGGCCAGGCCGTCTGGAATGTTAACAGTCACCACACCTACCCATTGACACCTCGGTCGGCCGACCCCAGCCCCCCCACACACACACACACACAATATCGTAGCCTAGACTGCCTCGAAAAAGAGATCTTTGATCTCAAGTGACTACCTGGTAAAATAAAGGTAGGAAAAAAAAATTCGTCGACTGGTCTGGGAAGGCATAGCCTGCCTGTGCCTTACATACCCGCCGCCTATGCATGTACATCACTATGAATTGAAAATGGGGGACCCTGATGTAAACAAGACAAACGTCTTTATCTGGTCTGCATCCCCTTAACAATTGTGTGTATTGAGCCGTACTGTATTGTACCCATTCTGCAATCTGTTAAATACAGTTTTCATTCATTCATAGAACGCTCCATCTAATTTATTGCGGGGATTCGTCCCACTCTGTTTTTACTCACCCAATAATTAATTGCTGTGACTTGGGGTCAGCTCGTGTCATATAGTATCAAATTAATTTGAAAGTTCTGACAGAAAACGTATATTTAGTAGAATATCTCTCTACTTTTCCACGAGATTAAGTTAATGAGGACCACATTCTGTGAAAGCGACAGCGTTCAAACGCAGGGAAAGACACAAAAAAACGCACATTTAATGAAGCTGATTTCGGATGGCAAACACGGCAGCACCAATCACATCACAACTTCCGTTGATGAGTCAGGTGTGTTTACAGTAAGCCCCTCACCATGCTGATGACCCAGGTGTGTTTACAATAAACCCCTGCTTCATGTGATTGGTGCTGCTGTGTTTGCCATCCCAAATCAGCTTCATTAAATGTGCGATTTTTTTGTGTCTTTCCCTGTGTTTGATCGTATTGCCTTCTCAGCCCCCACAAACCGCTCAGTTGCTCTGGTTAGGAAGCAGAGCGTCTCAAACTGGTGGACCAGGGTGTGATCGTTTGTTGCAGACCCGAGTTCCATTACTGTGTTCACGCCAACCGCACCCAGGGGGATAAATGCTCGAGGGTTACATTCAACCGGCCTAAACGAGGCAGAGGTTAAAGCACCCTAAACCTCATTTGCGTCTTAAGGATTCACACGTCAAAGTACTGTACGTCCACTAAAATAGCTTGTTTTTGCCACAGACGGGGTCAGATTGTTGTGCATTGCAGTGTGTAAAGGATCCCTACAGAGAGAGACCTTTTGAGTCTCTCAAAAGCGAATTGTCCTGCAGCACAGAAACGACGTGTGAATTCCCCAAATGGGTGACATTCCCCATTAAACCTGTGTGTCAGGAAATATTGGTTGGGAGCAGTTGCACCACATATATAGCTAATATATACTATTAGCTATGTACTATTACTTTTCTATTACTTACTGTCTCATGAAGAATAGTTATAGTGCAGAAATGAAGGCTATAGGTATCATTTAAACAAAAGATGGCTATGTGCACTGACACGTTCAGGAACATCACCACTAGCCCTAGACACCAGCAGGTTTACTGCCACCTAGAGGACAGACATTACCACTAGCTCTAGAGACCAGCAGGTTTACTGCCACCCCAGAGGAGGACAGACATTACCACTAACTCTAGAGACCAGCAGGTTTACTGCCACCTAGAGGAGGACAGACATCACCACTAACTCTAGAGACCAGCAGGTTTACTGCCACCCCAGAGGAGGACAGACATCACCACTAACTCTAGACACCAGCAGGTTTACTGCCACCCCAGAGGAGGACAGACATCACCACTAACTCTACATTTACATTTACATTTAGTCATTTAGCTGACGCTTTTATCCAAAGCGACTTACAAGTTCTGTACGACAAGTCATCAGGAAGGGCACAACTCTATCAGCTGAGTAACAATGTTCATCAAAGTGTTGCGTGTTACAGTGTAGGTTAGTTTATTAGGACAAGTGCATGACAGTAAGGTTAGTTAGGGTTCGATTTTTTTTTTTTTTTTTAATTTTAGATAATGGTTGAAGAAGTGAGTCTTTAGTCGACTGCGAAAGATTGGACGGGATTCGGCTGTCCTAACTGGGATGGGTAGTTCATTCCACCATTGTGGGGCAAGGACCGAGAATAGGCGGCTTCACTTTGATGACCCTCCGGGAGCTTGGATAGGAGTAGGTCTGAGGCGGCCAGAAGATGCAGAGCGTAGGGTTCTTGAGGGTGTGTAGTTAGAGACCATTGACCGGAGGTAGGCGGGAGCGGTTCCCTTTGCCGCACGGTATGCTAGGTCGAGGGCCTTGAAGCGGATACGTGCAGCAATGGGGAGCCAGTGCAGGTCCCTAAGAAGTGGGGTGACATGGGCCGACTTCGGTAGGTTTGAGATCAGGCGGGCCGCTGCGTTTTGAATGAGTTGAAGAGGCTTGGTGGCAGTGGCCGGGAGGCCAGCTAGCAGTGCGTTGCAGTAGTCGAGGCGGGAGATGACTGTTGATTGGACGAGGAGTTGGGTGGCTTCTTTTGTCAGGAAGGGGCGGATCCTTCTGACGTTGCTCAGGAGGAATCTGCAGGTTCTGGTTGTCGCTGCGATGTGAGCAGAGAAGTTCAACTGGTCGTCGAGGACAACACCAAGGTTCTTGGCGGTCGGCGACGCGGTCACAGCTGCATTCTCGACTGTGAAATGTATTTGTATAGCCCGAGATCACAGCCCCCATGGGCTGTACAAGTCTTCTACAAGTCAAGAAGAAACATCACAAAAGATCAAAAACAAAAACCATAAAATCCAAATATGCCACACTCCCAGACTTTCCCCAATGAAGAGGAGGAACGACTCACTAAAAACCTAGCAATAGGGGGAAAAGCACCACAGGCAGCGTGGAGGAGAGACACCTCAGATGGGCCGTTCAAAGGGGATCGATCCCCCAACAGGATGTCTGTGATGATAATATAGTGTCGCAATGGCTGATAGATGGATGGAGAATAGAACAGGCAAATAATTGGTATGAATGTATATATATATACTAGGGATGGGTACCGAATTCGGTACTTTTAAAAAGGTACCTACCGAAACACGTCGGTACTACAGAGTATCGATTCACGCGAGATCCAACGGTGCCAAAAAATATTCATTATAACTTGGCTCTGCACTGCCACAGGTCGCTGAGAGACAACCATTGTTCATGTATTAATAATATATAATATTGCAGCAAGCGTTGTCTGCATCTAGCTTTGTAAAGTGTAACAACACTTGCAACCGTTTTCGGCTCGCCATTCCCCCGACTGCTTTACTGTTGAATCAAGTCAAATCGTCACTTTTTTTTCTTGTACAGCAGGGCTGTACACTGCGACGAGATTATCGCAAATTGCCCCTTAATTTGGCCCGTGCGAGTGGTAAATAATATTTGGGGGCAACCTTGCGAGTAGTGATTTCAACCCTTCATTCGCATTTCACTCCTAAATTAATTGTAAAAAATAGTAAAACATTAGCCTACAACCAGGGCTGTACAGTGCGACATAATGCCGCGATGCTATGAAAGAATCGGCAATGAATGAATTTACTGCCATAGCCTGTGTAGGGAAAAAAAGATTTGCGTGTGAAGTGAATCTGGGTTACGCTATTCTACTTGGTAGTTGTAGTCTATCGTGCGATTAAATACCATGTCCCCGTCTGGTAGAGTCCATACATCCAACACCAAATCCCATAATTCCTAGCGAACAATCGAATCGAAACAGAATGTGAACTTCCTTTCAATAAGTTTAAGCCGCTAATTTTGCTCTGCAAGAAGAACGGAGCGGATATCAGTCCATCTTATGACAACCACGTCCGATGTGGAGAGATGATAAGAGACCATAACCTGATAAAATGTGCCGGAGGGTATGGATTCTTACCTATCTTGATGTGATTTACCTAGATATATCTACCGCACTAATTCTAGGTGTTAATGAAGCCAGCATAGCAATCTGGTCAGAAGTGGTGGAGAGGATAAAGCATTATATGAACTATTAATCCTTGGTATCAAACGGAATAATGGATGTATTCAAGGGGGGTCCGGTGGGGGGGGGGAATGAGTAAGAGCATTTATGTGTTTTATAGTGGATTTCTACTGTAAATGTTTGTATGTCATGTCAAAAAAAATTAAAAACATTTGTTCACAAAAAAATTTACTTTTAAGAAAAAGTTGAAAAACGCTAGAGACCAGCAGGTTTACTGCCACCCCAGAGGAGGACAGACATTACCACTAGCCCTAGACACCAGCAGGTTTACTGCCTGCCACCCTAGAGGAGGACAGACATCACCACTAGCCCTAGAGACCAGCAGGTTTACTGCCACCCCAGAGGAGGACAGACATTACCACTAGCCCTAGACACCAGCAGGTTTACTGCCACCCCAGTGGAGGACAGACATCACCACTAGCCCTAGACACCAGCAGGTTTACTGCCACCCCAGAGGAGGACAGACATTACCACTAGCCCTAGACACCAGCAGGTTTACTGCCACCTAGAGGAGGACCGACATCACCACTAACTCTAGAGACCAGCAGGTTTACTGCCACCCCAGAGGAGGACAGACATCACCACTAGCCCTAGACACCAGCAGGTTTACTGCCACCCCAGAGGAGGACAGACATCACCACTAGCCCTAGACACCGGCAGGTTCACCCCAGAGGAGGACAGACATCACCACTAGCTCTAGACACCGGCAGGTTCACCCCAGAGGAGGACAGACATCACCACAATATTGTCACAAGGAAAGATGAAATTACCTACCTGGGTTCCATCCTAGAGGCTAATCTCTCCTGTGACAAAATGGCATCCAATGTAATAAAAAAAGTCAACCAACGAACTTGATTCTTGTACCGGATCTCCTCTCTGGTAAACAAGAACACCCTGAAGACTCTGGCAGGAGCACTCATTCAGGGGTACTACGACTATGCTTGCACCTCATGGTACCAAAGCACCTCAAAGGCGCTAAAAACAAAATTACAAACATCTCAAAACAAACTGGTCAGACTACTGCTTGACCTTACTCCTAGAACCCACCTCACCCCTGCCCACTTTGACAACCTAGGATGGCTTAGAGTAGACGACAGAGTACAACAACTTGCAATGGGCCTGGTCTACAAGATACACTACACGACCAAGGTACCCATGTACATGTCAAAATACTTCCCAAAGGTCAGTGAATACCACGATCACAACACCAGAGGGAGCTCCACAAATCATGTTAAACCCAGATTCGGCTCAAATAAGGGACTAAGGCCTAACAAAAATAATAGTTGGTTTCAGGTTGCCGACCGACCCTGCCGATTTAGGTGCGACCCAATATATTTTATGAGTTTAAAAAAAAAATTATAATAAAAAAAAATACGATTTTTTTTTTTTTTTTTTTTTTAAGAATAAAGTTTCATAGAAATCTTAGTCAAACATTTAGTATTATGGATATTAAACATGCTGGCAGAGTACATGCATCCATGTTGTTGTGAACATTTTAATTAAATAAAGAAATTCCCTATCCATAGTCGCCATGGGAAAGAATAAAATAAAAAAATAAAATAAAATAAATTCCCTACCTACCCATGGCCAAACTGACAACCAACCTGAAACCAACTATTAATTTTGTTAGGCCTAAACACGTTTCGCAATTATGCCACATCAATGTGGAACGCCCTACCCAAAGCTGTAAAGGAATGTGGATCACTACCCACTTTCAAAACCTCTCTCAAGGGACACCTACGGGAGACTGCAATTAAACACTGGCCCCTGTAAATATCCTAACCCAACCCCCTCCAATGTACAGTCATTTACCTAGTATGGTTTTGTCAATAGTTCAATGTACAATTTTGTTTGTTTGTACAGTGTCTCCTCCCCCCCCCCCCCTCAATGTACAGTTTTACTTGTTTATACAGTGTGCCCCCCCCCCCCCCCCAACCACCTCCAATGTAAATTACCCAGTATGGTTGTCAATATCCCAATGTACCCAACCCCCCCCACCCAACCTCCTCCAATGTACAGTTTCTACGTCAAATGTATATACTCCCTTTTCTTGACTCCTTCTGTATCACAAACAGTACTGTATTTGCAAATCTGGTATGTCATAAATGTATAGATGTAGCAGTACTGACTATCTGTATGTCATGTATGTCATATATGTCCTGATGAATTGAAAATGGGGGACCCTGATGTAAACAAGACGAAAGTCTTTCTCTGGTCTGCATCCCCTTAACAATTGTGTGTATTGAGCTGTACTGTATTGTACCCATTCTGCAATCTGTTAATAAAGTTTTCAATCAATTCAATCAAACTAGCTCTAGACACCGGCAGGTTCACCCCAGAGGAGGACAGACATCACCACTAGCTCTAGACACCAGCAGGTTTACTGCCACCCCAGAGGACAGACTTTGTTTGGTGTGTGAGCTACTGCAGGAGAAATTGAGAATGTCTACGAGGACATCAGGGAAGTACTTTTTAGTAAAATGTCCTCCATTTATGTAGATTTTCTTGAGCGGGATGAATATGAACGACTTGAGTTGTGCTTCAGGAAGGGAACCTGTTTTGTAGCCGATTTTATTTGCCAAGCTTGGAAGAGAAGATGCAATACTTTGTTTAACCAAGCTGTAATCTGTATTTAGATAATGGAATGGAATAATGGAACACTGCAACAGTATTTTTGGTGCCTTTGTGGGTTGGGCTCTTTGTGTGTGACATGAACATTAAATAATCTATCAATCATACAAGGTATATCTAGTTTTCGGCATTAATACTATTATAAGGCTGTTGTACATTTCCTGTCCTGTGCTCTTCTTTTGTTGAAGGTGTTTAACTCAAAAACGGCAGAACTCCTCAGCCATCACCAGGTGGAGATCCAGCAGAGTTTCCCCAAAGAAGGGTAAGTTAAAAATCGTACCTCAGCATGCTCCCTTAAAAATCGTACCTCAGCATGCTGCATTAGGGCTGCAACGATTAGTCGACATAATCGACAACGTCGATTATAAAAAATTCGTCGACGAGGAATTGTTGCGTCGATTAGTCATTAAAAAAAAATATATATATATATTTTTTTTGCACTACCTATCTTTGTGAAAGTGGCTTCTCAGCTCTGGTCCAGCCAGCTGAAGACTTCTTAGCTTAACATAACAGACGACAGTAAGTTTGGGGGAACTAATGGGATAACTGGTCCTGACAAGAGTCTCAAAGCAACTCTGAGGTCATGCTCAATGTCCAATCTGTTCCTCTGCTCTGTCTTCAGCTGGACCAGAGCTGAGAAGCCACTTTCACAAAGATAGGTAGTACAAAAAAAAATAATTATAATTATTTTTTAATTTATTTATTTATTTTATATATAATTGTTTTTCGATTAGTCGACTAATCAGCATGCTCCCTTAAAAAACAGATCTCAGCATGCTCCCTTAAAAGTCTTACCTCAGCATGCTCCCTTAAAAAACAGACCTCAGCATGCTCCCTTAAAAGTCTTACCTCAGCATGCTCTCTTAAAAAACAGACCTCAGCATGCTCCCTTAAAACGCTTACCTCAGCATGCTCCCTACCTAGCATGTCCTATATGCTCTGTAAATAACTATGTACAGATACCGAGATGTCGCACCATGTTACCTGTTACCTGTTATTGCACAATGTTGTTTTTATTGGATTCTATTATATGTTGTACCACTGTATTGCACATCGTTGCGGGCAAGACCACCCGCATTTCATTGTATACTTGTATGGCGTGACAAATAAAACTTGACTTGACTTGACTAAAAGTCTTATCTCTGCATGCTCCCTTAAAACGCTTATCTCTGCATGTTCCCTTAAAATGCTTACCTCGGTATGTTCCCTTAAAATGCTTACCTCGGTATGTTCCCTTAAAATGCTTACCTCGGTATGTTCCCTTAAAATGCTTACCTCGGTATGTTCCCTTAAAAAAACAGACCTTAGCATGCTCCCTTAAAAATCTTACCTCAGAAAACTCCCTTAAAAAGCTGACCTCAGAAAACTCTTACTTACCATTGAACTTACCTTCAATACCCCCCCGCCCCTCCTTTGCTACTTGAATTGGATTATTTTCGGATGCTGGACCAGATGAGACATTACCACTAGCTCTAGATACCGGCAGGTTCACCCCAGAGGAGGACAGACATTGCGTTGGACAGAGGGTGGAACACGAAAAACGGCGATGACGTAACCACCACACCTCCCTATACTCTGTCTGGTTTCTCTTTAGATGGGTGGAGGAGGATCCCAAAGAGATCCTGCAGTCAGTGTACGAGTGCATGGAGCGGACCTGCGAGAAACTCACCCAGCTCAACATCGACATCTCTAACATCAAAGGTACTCACTCACTCATTCACTCACTCACTCACTCACTCACTCATTCACTCACTCACTCACTCACTCACTCACTCTGGAAGCCCTCCACCACCAGCCTGCACCCTTCAGTCTCTCTGGTAAATGAGCCGCGGCTACTAGAGGAAACAGACCTGGTGACATATAGGTCTATCTAGCCCAGGAGGAAACAGACCTGGTGACATATACTATAGGTCTATCTAGCCCAGGAGGAAACAGACCTGGTGACATAGGTCTATCTAGCCCAGGAGGAAACAGGCCTGGTGTGACATATAGGTCTATCTAGCCCAGGAGGAAACAGACCTGGTGACATATACTATAGGTCTATCTAGCCCAGGAGGAAACAGGCCTGGTGTGACATATAGGTCTATCTAGCCCAGGAGGAAACAGGCCTGGTGTGACATATAGGTCTATCTAGCCCAGGAGGAAACAGACCTGGTGACATATAGGTCTATCTAGCCCAGGAGGAAACAGACCTGGTGACATATACTGTAGGTCTATCTAGCCCAGGAGGAAACAGACCTGGTGACATATACTGTAGGTCTATCTAGCCCAGGAGGAAACAGACCTGGTGACATATACTGTAGGTCTATCTAGCCCAGGAGGAAACAGACCTGGTGACATATAGGTCTATCTAGCCCAGGAGGAAACAGACCTGGTGACATATACTGTAGGTCTATCTAGCCCAGGAGGAAACAGACCTGGTGACATATAGGTCTATCTAGCCCAGGAGGAAACAGACCTGGTGACATATAGGTCTATCTAGCCCAGGAGGAAACAGACCTGGTGACATACAGTATAGGTCTATCTAGCCCAGGAGGAAACAGGCCTGGTGACATATAGGTCTATCTAGCTCAGGAGGAAACAGACCTGGTGACAAAGCGGCAAAGCGCCCATCTGTAGGATTTCGAGAGCAAAACAATTGATAGTTTTTCAGGCACATTGAAACAAGTGTATATATGCAGTGTTTCCCATTAATTACATAGACTGTGGCGGCCTGCCACAGTTTTATAATGAACCGAAAATATATTTTTTTAGTATTTGTAATAAAAACTTTATTTTTATTTTTTTTATATAAAGTTTGCCAATAGGGATGCATCAGTAGTATTGGCAGTGGTAGTAGTCGTAATAGTAATCCAGTATATATCTTTTTATTTTCTAAAGAAATAAACGTCAACACAGGTAGCCACTTTTGCTTAATTTCTTTGATGGCACAAAGTTCATCATAGATCTAGCCTCTTTATTTTGCTCTCAAAGTGCACCAGATTGATGCATTTAACTTTAAAATTTACAATTTTCTTTTACGGCGGAGCATGCCCCCGGATCCCCCCTAGACTGGGTCCGAGGTTCACCCACCACAGTCTCACAGAATCCTCTGGGCAACACTGTATATGTATATGGTGATAAAACACTCGTCTATAACTCTAGGCGTTGCCCCGGCGACGGTGCTTACCTGTTGTTGCTTGACTGTTTCTAGCCATTGGAGTGACCAACCAGAGAGAGACGACGCTGGTCTGGGACAAGGTGACGGGGGAGCCGCTCTACAACGCTATTGGTAACGTTGTGATGGTGCAACATGTGCTCGGCCTCATGAACAGTTCTATTTTATTTACATCCTTTTTTAGGCGATCTATGATGCAATACGAAATCTTATATTTCAACCATGGTTTAGATTTTTTGTCATGTAATGGGACTAATAATAATACAATTATTATAATAATTAAAATGATTATGATAATTAAAAGGTGCTATAGATACAATTCTTACGTGAAGTTATATATATATTTTTTTAAATAATACTTCCACTGAGTTTTTTGGTGCAAAATAAAAGTGTTATTTTCCCCCAAAATACATTGATTAATGAATTTATAAATTTTTGCGGGTCCAAAATGAATGTTGTTGTTTACATGCTGCTGCATTTATCCCCTCCCTTCTTCCTTTATACCCACGTGGAAAGCACCTGATTGGATAAATCACATGCTGGTGCTCTAGTGTGACATCTAGTGACTGAATGTTATCTATAGCACCTGTGTGCATCATTGTTTATAAATTATTGACATAAATAAACCCAGATTTAATTGAATTTGTTTTTAATACCAATTTAACATGAAGTATAGAGAGATTTCCATATTATGACCCTGTTATTTCACAAGCAGATTGCATTCACAGATGAGTAACGTGCTCTGAACATCCAGTTAACACTTTCAGTGCCATTCACAAGTTTTCTCGGGTTTCCAATAGTTATGTTGAAAGCCACTCACGAGATTTCTCTGATTTTTTATTTTTAGCGATCTGAAATCATATTGCATCACGCGAGCCTACCCTAGTATACCCGAGCGCCGCCGGCGATCAGATGTGGAAAAAAGCGCCCCCTATCGTCTCCCAGATGACATAAGGGATTTTGGAATGGACTCAATGAAAATGGATGGGGGAAAAAATCCTGTACTCCACATTTTCCAGTCCAATTTCGTATCATCCAATTCAACCCTCCCCTGTCACGAACGCTGTTTCTTGCCTCCCACAAGCCGGCTGCAATGTGGACTAAGTCATACATAGCACAAGTCCCCTCCGGTACTTGAGGTAACAGCAGTCGCATCTTTTCACCTGCGCAGCTCGATCTCTCAGTGGAGAGGAGTAACGCGTGGAAGGCTCACGCTGCCCCCGACACTTCCTGATTCTACTGCGCAGGCGCACCAACCGACCTGTAGGAGTCGCTGTCCACAACGCCCGATCCCCACCCATCAGTTTCCCACCCCCTAATACGGCCAATGAACGACCAGCTAAACTGAAAGCAATGTGGAGCGCTGGGCTCGAACAGGCGAGCCCAGCGTCTCTGCATTTGTGGCGAGCGCCTTGTCCACTACTCCACGTAGCCGCCCTCACGTTGGATCCATACACTTATTGATTTTTTCGAATGGTGATCAGGAATTGGAATATACCAGTTGGATACCATCTGATGTCAGGTAAGGAATCTATGTTATCAGTGTTAGGATAATCAGACTCATTTTGATGAAGATATAAGCTGTTTTGTGAAATGGGCTCTATCGGTTTCACTGTAAAGATCCAAGAGGAAATGAACACGGCGATTATCCGTGCGCGGCTCTAATGTGCGTGCGTGCATGTATAATATTGATCATCTAGTGTTTATTTGAAAACGATTCATAAATAGGCAGACAAATATCAACGTTCTGGAATATTCCAGTAAAAGACGATTATCATGGAATGGTCCAGAATGGACTGTTTTTTACCTCAAAACGGGTGCTTTTCAAAATGCTCTCAAACGGAAATGAAGCGATAAAAAACCAATCTGCCTTGACAGCACTGACTGGAAAAGGATTCTTTGATAAGCGACGGGCAGATTAGACACATAGCCATAATTTAAAACATAGATTAGGCGATATTAAGCGTAACATTGGCGCAGATGGTGGCATTCAAGAGCTAACTCTGGCGCCACCTCGTGGCACTGAAAGTGTTAATGTAAATCATTCATTATCCACATTCATAATGATGCAGTAATTATTTCCTACACCCTTAGTACCAGGGGTGGGAATCACAAGAGGCTCCGTGACACGATATTATCACCATATTATAGTCACGATATTGTGATATTGCGATGCATTACCTTTGTTCAACTGTAAATGATGTCCCTAATGGAAAAGCTTGTCAACATTTGCAATAGAAATATACAGTATCTACATCAGTCAGTTTGTTCACCTCCAATAATTTTTATTGCAGCCAAATGGGATTGTCGAGCAAAAAAAACAACAATTTTAAAAATAAATATTGATACTTGGCGTCAGTGTATGGATATAATTTCTGCACACAAAATATCAATGTTTTCCTACACTCCTACTTAGTACATACTAGTCTGACGTAGGCCATTGTCCGAGTCCAAAGTCACCCTTCAGCACACACACGCAGACGCGTTATTTTCTTCCGTAGCCGCATTTTGCGGAGACGCTCTCTGATTGGCCACTGACATGTGCGCCCAATCGCGTGACAAGCTGTGTCTTTGCCCATTTCCAGGGTCTAACAGCCTGCAAACTACCTAACGCCTAGTTTATCACTGGTTAAGCTTAGGCGACTCTTTTGAAGTTGGTTAAGGTTAGAGTTTGGAATCAGGGCTGGTGTTCTATCGCCCTGCTCTAAGACAAACTCTAACCTTAACCAACTTCGAAAGAGTGCCTAAGCTTAACCAGTGTAGAAACAGGCGTCACACGATTGGGCGCACCTGAAACGTCAGTGGCCAATCAGAGAGCGTCTCCGCAAAATGCGGCTACGGAAAAAAATAACGCCACTCAGACATGCATGCCTGCCGTGAAGAAGAAACAATGGGGACTAGCGCCCTCTGATGGAACCATGTAAACATGACGGTGTGGTTCTGTGCAGTGTGGCTGGACCTACGAACACAATCAACAGTGGAGCGACTGATCAGCAAGAGCCCGGGAAGAAACAAGAATCACCTTAAGGTGAGCGACCAAGGAACCTATAAAAGAAGGAAGGGTCGTCACGTCACTGTGCCACAAGTGTGGAAAATTCGGCCGGCATTGAGTTGAATGGGATCACCATCTCCTCGTTTAAACAGGTTATTACCTCAGATGTCAGAATCATCAGCAATGTATTGCCTTGGTAACTAGTTAACGTTTGAAAGACCCCCACCACCCCAATAACAGCCTGTTCCAGCTGCTGAGGTCAGGCAGACGCCTGCGAATTCTAGAGACTAAGACGGAGAGGCTTAGGCTAAGCTTCTTCCCCCAGGCCATCAGAGCCTTGAACAATGAACATCGAGAGACACAGAAACTGAACTATCCACACACAAGTACATACACGACACGCACGCTGAGCACGCTCACACACTAGCAGCCACTTTAACACTCATACCGCACACACGCACACTTATGGCCAGAGGAAAGGCCACTTAAAATAGTATAGCATCAGGAACAGTGTATTGCACTACTAAAGCTAACTAGCATGTCCTATATGCTCTGTAAATACTAATGTACAGATACCGAGATGGCACACCATGTACCTGTTTATTGCACTGTTTTATTGGATTCTATTAATATGTTGTACCACTGTATTTTATTGGATTCTATTATATGTTGTACCACTGTATTGCACATCGTCGCGGGCAAGACCAGCCGCATTTCATTGTATACCTGTATGCCGTGACAATTAAAACTCTTGAATCTTGAATCTTGTTTGATATATTAGTTGATGTGTATTTCCTCAGATAGCTGGTATATTTTGCTTCTCCATGCGTCTCCCACAGGCTTCAATAGAACTGGCACCAAGCTGACGTGACAACCCTTCCTTCGTTTAAATGTTTCTTGATGTACACACTCAAGTACCAAATCTTTCCCATGTCTGCCAAAGTAAAAAGAAAAAAAATAAAGAAAAGGTGTACCTGAATATTTTCTGAAAGTATACATTGTATACTTTTATGTATTCAGAAAAGTTAAAGTTGTGTTAAATTAAAACCACTTAAGTTGTACTTAAGAGGCTAAATACTTTGATAGACAATGATGATCAGTTTCTCAGCTGGCCCCAAGCTTTCACTGCAAAGAAGAGAAAGACATGTTGAGTTGTGGTCATCAGGGGCCATGTGGTAGGATATGTAGCATCCATCTATCTACACGGTGGGTTGTGGTGTCATTAGGGGTCATGTGGTAGGATATGTAGCATCTATCTATCTACACGGTGGGTTGTGGTCATCATTAGGGGTCATGTGGTAGGATACTACCTAGGGCTGACCTTCGATTTTTTTTGGAATTCGAAGCTTCGGGGCCGAGATTCGATTTTAATTCGAAGCTTCGAAATAAAAAAAAATGTTAAAAAATATTATAATTTTTTTTTTTTTTTTATTATTATTATTATTTTTTATGTTGTGGGACTTGTACAGCACTTTGTTCAACTTTGTCAGTGCTGTAAAGTTTAAACCTTTTTAAATCTTAGACAAACTAAACACTTTGCTTCCATGAAATATTGTAAGCCGTCATTTGAGGCTTTATAAAAGCAGCACAATGAACACAAATCTGTCAGTGCCGAGTCCGACCTCATCTTAAATAACAAACAGCATTGCTTGTTGTAATTAACAAAGAGAGGCAGAGTTGATTTTGCAAAAAAAAAAAAATATGTATATATATTTTTTTACATAATCGAATTTTATTTTCATATTCAAATCCCATGCCCATCGAACGAAGCTTCGAAGCTTCGAAGTATTTAAGACAGCCCATAGCCTACCACATGACCTCTAAAGGCCACCACAACCCAACATGTAGATAGATTAGGGGTCATGTGGTAGGGTATGTAGCATCACATTGTCAATACCTGGTGTTGGGTCTGTTGAAGTTGGCAATGTTGTTTGGTGGCCGTTATGGGCCATGTAATACACATTCACAGTCTGTAGATCCATAGTATAATTATTTATAGACATGTTCGTCTTTCTTTTGGTGATGGGGGTGTGTTTCTTCATTGAGCACTTATCCTTATCATTAGGGCACACGTGTCTTGTGTTTTATTATAAATTATGATTTATGTACATTAGAAAATAAATACATGTAAATTGCAGGAGTTGTAAGTAGAAATAAGCTATTTCTGCACGATTGACCCATCTCAAACCCTGCCCTCCTTTCTCGATCCTCCAATCATGATCAGGAAAAGAGGGCAGAGTTTGAGATGGGTACTACATTCCAACTTCTTGTTCACAGTGAAGCATTCATAACACGTTCACAATGCCACAGCAGTCAAAAGAAAGAGCCATTGTTCATTAAGTGTGGGAACTCTGGGCATATCTGTCACTGACCCCCCCTTTACACACTGCATTTACATACATGTTCCATGTTCTAACTGTGTCTAGATATGGTTCAGCCGGGTTACATTAATGCCTGGCATTTAGGGCCAGACCCAATTGGGGAATTCCCCCCCCAAAAAAGATAATCCAATCACTGTTGATCGTGTTGAACTGCAGGGTAATGGGAAGTCTAATACAGCATGACATTCTCCAATATTTCAGAGATAATTCAATGAAGTATTTGCTTTTATTTCTGCTTATAATTGCCATAAAATGAACATTCATGACTCCAAACGGAGGGCACCTATTGCTTATGGTGACGCCATGAACTTTCCTCTAATACAATAATTGATCATATTATTTAACATTATTAAAGTATTGTATTAAAGTAAAGTAATACATTAAAGTATTCAAGTAAAGTATTGTATTCAAGTAAAGTACAATACGCTTTTTGGATTTCCTTGGCTCATCATATCTCAATGTACAGGTCTGTTTTACTGAATGTCTTTACAGCAAGTGTAAACACATTTCACAGCAAGTGTAAACACATTTCCTAATGCTTGGTTGTCTCATTCGGTCAGTTCTACCAAGGGCTCAAAGAATACATTTCAGAGAGGAAAAAAAATTACTCGTTTTTAACAATTATTTTACAAAAGTTACAATTGTGCCTTTAACTGGTTCCCTCTTGTGGTATCTTTTCTCGTGGCCGCGCAGCATAAGACTGGCCTCCCCATCAGTACCTATTTCAGCGCCGTGAAGCTCCGCTGGATGCTGGACAACGTGGAGGAGGTCCGCCAGGCGGTCGCGTCCCACAGAGCCATGTTCGGCACAGTGGACTCCTGGCTCATCTGGGTAAGACTGACCCCCCTCTGTCCAAACCTTGTCTGGTCATGTATAAGTCTATTTGTCAATCAAGATTAACGCACACACACACATGCGATGGGCCTACCACAGAAACACACACACATGCACTGAGTCGCTGACTAAATGTTCTCTGCACCTCCCATCCCGTCGTCCTTCCCCCCCCCAAGGGCAGCCGGGAGCAGACAAGGGCTGCAGTGAGCGCCGCGCCCGGGGACGCGACAGCATTAGCGATCTGTTTTTCCATTGGGTTTATCTTATCGGGAGGGGGGGGGAAACCCTTGCGAGCACGGGGGGAGAACATGCAAACTCCACACAGAAAGGCCCGGGAGATACCCCACCTGGGTAACTGGCAACCTGGTCCCCAAGTGGGAATCGAACCACGACCTTCTAGCTGTGAGGCGACAGTGTTAACCACTACGCCACCGCGCTGTTCCCGCTTTTAACCACGAATACGAGGAGACAAGCGGCTGCGCTGTGAACCGCATTAGTCATCGAGTAAAGGAGTTTGAACATGGCCAGCCAAATAATTCACATTTCCTGATTACGTTATTCCCAAGTTATTGCTGTAGCGTGTCAAAATAATGCCTGGCACATTCAAATACAATTTCCAA
Source organism: Notolepis coatsorum (assembly GCF_963971535.1). Lineage (NCBI taxonomy): Eukaryota > Metazoa > Chordata > Actinopteri > Aulopiformes > Paralepididae > Notolepis > Notolepis coatsorum. The sequence continues at coordinate 56,920,164 of NC_140165.1, read as the reverse complement.
CAATATAATCTATCAATTGAACATCGACATTGACAAAATTATAGGTCGTGGAAATTGCGTTTGTTTGTCACAGAATAGTTATAGAATCTGTAAGAAACCCTGGGGGGGGAGCTCCAGTAGCTCACCACGTACCGCGAGCGCTATTTCAGCGCCGTGGACAACCGTGCTCGTCACGGATCTGGGGCTTAGCGAGTTCGAATCCCGACTGCAGCCGTGCCTTTCCCAGAGTGTCTTCCCCCCCATCTGAACCCTTTCAGCCTGTTTCTGTCGGTCATCCTTGACCAGTATAAATGTGATAAACACATAAAAGAGCCAGGGGAATGGCCAAAGTTTAAAAAAAAAAAATAAACCCTGGGGATCTCTAGATTCCCTCTCCTACAGTCCTGACAGGTGTGACTCTTGTTGCCCTCTCTCCTATAGACTCTGACAGGTGTGACTCTCTTGTTGCCCTCTCCTATAGTCTCTGACAGGTGTGACTCTTGTTGCCCTCTCTCCTATAGTCTCTGACAGGTGTGACTCTCTTGTTGCCCTCTCCTATAGTCTCTGACAGGTGTGACTCTCTTGTTACCCTCTCTCCTATAGTCTCTGACAGGTGTGACTCTCTTGTTACTAGGGGTGGGAATCACCAGTTTCATCACGATACGATACGATATAGATTCTTTGGACAACGATACGATATTTTCCGATATCACAAAGTCTGCCACGATACGATACGATTCGATTCAGGTGCCTGCGATCGATATGAGACGATATTATATGCCCATTTAACACAATCAGTAACATTTAAATCAACAAAAAAAAAGGCAATGGAAATATCATTTGACATTTTTATTTTTGATCTCTTCCAGACATTTAAATGAAAAACAATCTATTGTTTTGAATACAAATAGACCTCCTGTTCACTGTTTATTTTAATTTTAAATTTTTTTCCTTCTCTATTAATATCATATTCACTGTCACAGCGCTGTATTTAGGCTGGAAAAGGCATATTGGGAGTCAGAAGGTGCAGTACCGGCCAGATCCTGTTAGTGGGGCTATCTCGAGAATGCAGTAACCCCCCTCCTTCCCAGTCCCTAGTGGACCTCTGCTGTTCTCTCTATCAGCTTAGCTTAGTTAGCTTACGCTAACACAACGTTAATTTCGGTATTTAACGTGACGTGGGCATAAAGGAATGGCGAGGATGGAAAGCATGTTAGATGCATTTGACCCCTTGTGGGGGAAAAAACAACAGGCACTTATTTCGGGTCGCAAAATAGGCGGACTCTGAAGCAATGCTGTCTAACGTTAACACACGCTGAGCTGCTGTTGTTGTTGCAGCCGGGCGGATATGCTCACCAGGGGATTTTCAAAATAAGAGCAATATGAATCGATCTTTTTACACTGCATCGATCCTATTTGATAATAGATCGATATGTCTCTGACAGGTGTGACTCTCTTGTTGCTCTCTCTCCTATAGTGTGACAGGTGTGACTCTCTTGTTACCCTCTCTCCTATAGTCTCTGACAGGTGTGACTCTCTTGTTGCCCTCTCTCCTATAGTGTGACAGGTGTGACTCTCTTGTTGCCCTCTCTCCTATAGTCTCTGACAGGTGTGACTCTCTTGTTGCCCTCTCTCCTATAGTCTCTGACAGGTGGGACTCTCTTGTTGCCCTCTCTCCTATAGTCTCTGACAGGTGTGACTCTCTTGTTACCCTCTCTCCTATAGTGTGACAGGTGTGACTCTCTTGTTACCCTCTCTCCTATAGTCTCTGACAGGTGTGACTCTCTTGTTGCCCTCTCTCCTATAGTGTGACAGGTGTGACTCTCTTGTTGCCATCTCTCCTATAGTCTCTGACAGGTGGGACTCTCTTGTTACCCTCTCTCCTATAGTCTCTGACAGGTGGGACTCTCTTGTTGCTCTCTCTCCTATAGTCTCTGACAGGTGGGACTCTCTTGTTACCCTCTCTCCTATAGTCTCTGACAGGTGGGACTCTCTTGTTACCCTCTCTCCTATAGTCTCTGACAGGTGGGACTCTCTTGTTGCTCTCTCTCCTATAGTCTCTGACAGGTGGGACTCTCTTGTTACCCTCTCTCCTATAGTCTCTGACAGGTGGGACTCTCTTGTTGCCCTCTCTCCTATAGTCTCTGACAGGTGTGACTCTCTTGTTGCCCTCTCTCCTATAGTCTCTGACAGGTGTGACTCTCTTGTTGCCCTCTCTCCTATAGTCTCTGACAGGTGTGACTCTCTTGTTACCCTCTCTCCTATAGTCTCTGACAGGTGGGACTCTCTTGTTGCTCTCTCTCCTATAGTCTCTGACAGGTGGGACTCTCTTGTTACCCTCTCTCCTATAGTCTCTGACAGGTGGGACTCTCTTGTTGCTCTCTCTCCTATAGTGTCTGACAGGTGGGACTCTCTTGTTACCCTCTCTCCTATAGTCTCTGACAGGTGTGACTCTCTTGTTGCCCTCTCTCCTATAGTCTCTGACAGGTGGGACTCTCTTGTTGCCCTCTCTCCTATAGTCTCTGACACGTGGGACTCTCTTGTTGCCCTCTCTCCTATAGTGTGACAGGTGTGACTCTCTTGTTGCCCTCTCTCCTATAGTCACTGACAGGTGTGACTCTCTTGTTGCCCTCTCTCCTATAGTCTCTGACAGGTGTGACTCTCTTGTTGCCCTCTCTCCTATAGTGTGACAGGTGTGACTCTCTTGTTGCCCTCTCTCCTATAGTCTCTGACAGGTGTGACTCTCTTGTTGCCCCCTCTCCTATAGTCTCTGACAGGTGTGACTCTCTTGTTGCCCTCTCTCCTATAGTCTCTGACAGGTGTGACTCTCTTGTTGCCCTCTCTCCTATAGTCTCTGACAGGTGTGACTCTCTTGTTGCCCTCTCTCCTATAGTCACTGACAGGTGTGACTCTCTTGTTGCCCTCTCTCCTATAGTCTCTGACAGGTGTGACTCTCTTGTTGCCCTCTCTCCTATAGTCACTGACAGGTGTGACTCTCTTGTTGCCCTCTCTCCTATAGTCTCTGACAGGTGTGACTCTCTTGTTGCCCTCTCTCCTATAGTCTCTGACAGGTGTGACTCTCTTGTTGCCCTCCCTCCTATAGTCTCTGACAGGTGTGACTCTCTTGTTGCCCTCTCTCCTATAGTCTCTGACAGGTGTGACTCTCTTGTTGCTCTCTCTCCTATAGTCTCTGACAGGTGTGACTCTCTTGTTACCCTCTCTCCTATAGTGTGACAGGTGGGACTCTCTTGTTGCCCTCCCTCCTATAGTCTCTGACAGGTGTGACTCTCTTGTTGCCCTCTCTCCTATAGTCTCTGACAGGTGTGACTCTCTTGTTGCTCTCTCTCCTATAGTCTCTGACAGGTGGGACTCTCTTGTTACCCTCTCTCCTATAGTCTCTGACAGGTGGGACTCTCTTGTTGCTCTCTCTCCTATAGTCTCTGACAGGTGGGACTCTCTTGTTACCCTCTCTCCTATAGTCTCTGACAGGTGGGACTCTCTTGTTGCCCTCTCTCCTATAGTCTCTGACAGGTGTGACTCTCTTGTTGCCCTCTCTCCTATAGTCTCTGACAGGTGTGACTCTCTTGTTGCCCTCTCTCCTATAGTCTCTGACAGGTGTGACTCTCTTGTTACTGTGGTATAATTATGTCCTCATGTAAATATATCCCCCTCCCCTGTGTTCACCATACCTGTGCCCCCCCCCCCTCTCTGTGGAATAAGACACCCCCCTCCCCTGTGTCCCCAAACCTGTACCCCCTCCCCCCCATCTGACCTATCAAATGGGACCACACACCCCCTTTGTTGAACTATAAAGGGCTCTTCCCGACCACAATTGAAGTTGATCTTACCTCAGGATGCGTTGGGTGTGCCTCAGGATACTTACCTCGCCAAGCCTCGGTTGACTGAGACATTCTTCATCAGGATATCCACAAATATCCCACATTACCCTCTCTCCTATAGTCTCTGACAGGTGGGACTCTCTTGTTGCTCTCTCTCCTATAGTCTCTGACAGGTGGGACTCTCTTGTTGCCCTCTCTCCTATAGTGTGACAGGTGTGACTCTCTTGTTGCCCTCTCTCCTATAGTCACTGACAGGTGTGACTCTTGTTGCCCTCTCTCCTATAGTCTCTGACAGGTGTGACTCTTGTTGCCCTCTCTCCTATAGTGTGACAGGTGTGACTCTCTTGTTGCCCTCTCTCCTATAGTCTCTGACAGGTGTGACTCTCTTGTTGCCCTCTCTCCTATAGTCTCTGACAGGTGTGACTCTCTTGTTGCCCTCTCTCCTATAGTCTCTGACAGGTGTGACTCTCTTGTTGCCCTCTCTCCTATAGTCACTGACAGGTGTGACTCTCTTGTTGCCCTCTCTCCTATAGTCTCTGACAGGTGTGACTCTTGTTGCCCTCTCTCCTATAGTCACTGACAGGTGTGACTCTCTTGTTGCCCTCTCTCCTATAGTCTCTGACAGGTGTGACTCTTGTTGCTCTCTCTCCTATAGTCTCTGACAGGTGGGACTCTTGTTGCTCTCTCTCCTATAGTCTCTGACAGGTGGGACTATCTTGTTACCCTCTCTATAGTCTCTGACAGGTGTGACTCTCTTGTTGCTCTCTCTCCTATAGTGTGACAGGTGTGACTCTCTTGTTGCCCTCTCTCCTATAGTCTCTGACAGGTGGGACTCTCTTGTTGCTCTCTCTCCTATAGTCTCTGACAGGTGGGACTCTCTTGTTGCTCTCTCTCCTATAGTCTCTGACAGGTGTGACTCTCTTGTTGCTCTCTCTCCTATAGTCTCTGACAGGTGGGACTCTCTTGTTGCCCTCTCTCCTATAGTCTCTGACAGGTGGGACTCTCTTGTTGCCCTCTCTCCTATAGTCTCTGACAGGTGGGACTCTCTTGTTGCCCTCTCTCCTATAGTCTCTGACAGGTGGGACTCTCTTGTTGCCCTCTCTCCTATAGTCTCTGACAGGTGGGACTATCTTGTTGCCCTCTCTTCCTATAGTCTCTGACAGGTGGGACTATCTTGTTACCCTCTCTATAGTCTCTGACAGGTGTGACTCTCTTGTTGCTCTCTCTCCTATAGTGTGACAGGTGTGACTCTCTTGTTGCCCTCTCTCCTATAGTCTCTGACAGGTGGGACTCTCTTGTTGCCCTCTCTCCTATAGTCTCTGACAGGTGGGACTCTCTTGTTGCTCTCTCGCCTATAGTCTCTGACAGGTGTGACTCTTGTTGCTCTCTCTCCTATAGTCTCTGACAGGTGTGACTCTCTTGTTACCCTCTCTCCTATAGTGTGACAGGTGTGACTCTCTTGTTACCCTCTCTCCTATAGTCTCTGACAGGTGGGACTCTCTTGTTGCCCTCTCTCCTATAGTCTGACAGGTGTGACTCTTGTTGCCCTCTCTCCTATAGTCTCCGACAGGTGTGACTCTCTTGTTGCCCTCTCTCCTATAGTCTCTGACAGGTGGGACTCTCTTGTTACCCTCTCTCCTATAGTCTCTGACAGGTGTGACTCTTGTTGCCCTCTCTCCTATAGTCTCTGACAGGTGTGACTCTCTTGTTGCCCTCTCTCCTATAGTGTCTGACAGGTGGGAAGTCAGGAGGGGTGCACTGCACCGACGTGACCAACGCCAGCAGAACCATGCTCTTCAACATCCACACCATGGACTGGGACCCGGAACTTTGCAAGTAAGAATTGCGTTGCCATTATTAGAGCGTGACACCATCTAATGTCCTTCATACACAACACCGAATATGTTTTGCGCAACCCGGCAACCCAGGGAGAAAGAAACGTATTGCCTGTGCTACAGAAATAATTCAAGAGTCTAACTTTTAAGTCGGCTTAATGGCCAAAATCAGAATGGATAAACTGTGGAACCGTATATAGCATGTTAAACAGGCTAATGTTGCGTTTTGGGACCAAACAGTTCCGCTGTCTCCCTGAGGGGAAGTACCCACTGGGGAGCTCCCCGAGAACTACACACCTTCAGGGCTGCATTCTGTTTGCATTCGCACCACCAAGAGGAACACTGAGGCGACGTAAGCCCACCCTGGGTCGGCATTCTCTCCCCGGAGAGCGGAGACGAGTGGCTGGGCGGTGCGTCCGTAGATCACACTAGATCGACATTGCCCGGTTGATTAACAAGATGAGCGCTGAAGTGGCATTATAGCGAACATTAAATACAAATATGAGGCCGTTCTGAGAGCACAATATTGATGTAACTAAGATACCCTGTGATGTTGTAGTTCAGTGGAAGTCCCCCATCACTGTCCGACCCCCCACCTCTATCCCTGTCCCCCACCTCTATCCCTGCCCCCCACCTCTATCCCTGCCCCCCACCTCCACCTCTATCCCTGCCCCCACCTCCACCTCTATCCCTGCCCCCCACCCCCACCTCTATCCCTGCCCCCCACCCCCACCTCTATCCCTGCCCCCCACCTCCACCTCTATCCCTGCCCCCACCCCCACCTCTATCCCTGCCCCCACCTCCACCTCTATCCCTGCCCTCCACCTCTATCCCTGCCCCCCACCTCTATCCCTGCCCCCCACCTCTATCCCTGCCCTCCACCTCTATCCCTGCCCCCCACCTCTATCCCTGCCACCCCACCTCCTAAAATGTTTGTTTACAAACTGAAGACGGCTCTGTGAGGGGGAGGGCTGGACTCGGAGGAGGCGGAGGGGCAAGCGTGCTCTGAACAGTGTGTCAACAACTTGCGGTAGAACACTCGCCAGCTGGTACCGATACTGCAGAAATCGGTATTTCGGGAAATGAGTATCGAAACCATTTTAAATATTCAGTATCGATATGTATCGATACTTCGATATTTTTGACACTACTGTGTAGTAATGCCCTCTTGTGTTCAAAAAGTAACTTTTCCTGAATATGTATTTCAATAGACAATGATAAGTAAATAACTTGTCGTTGACCGATGTGAAAAATAATCCAGCATTAATTTCCTTGGCCTGCTGTCTGCATATGTGGCCAGTTTCATCCACTGCAGTCGAGATTAGCTCCGCTTAGACGGACCCACACAAGACACACGCAACCAAGCACATAATCTCCTCCCAGGCTACCACCTGGTGGAGAAAAATTCAAACCGAACAATTAGTGATAAAAAAACCTTACACATTATAGCTTTAATTTGCCTTATACCAAAATCTAGTTGAACCATATCCGTGTGCGTGTGTGTGTGTGCGTGTGTGTGTGTGTGTGTGTGTGTGTGTGTGTGTGTGTGTGTGTGTGTGTGTGTGTGTGTGTGTGTGTGTGTGTGTGCATACTTTACCACCATGCATAACCTCTCGCATTCTGTATCTCTTCCTGTACTCATATCCTTGTTAGATACTTTGATATTCCGATGGAAATCCTGCCCAAAGTGAGGAGCTCTTCAGAAATCTACGGTTTAATGGTAAGTTTGTTGCCGTTTTATTTATCCATGTGCATTAACGTGGTTACATTATTATACTTGTAATCATGATAATTTCCCTGAAGATCTCGGTAACTATCCAGATCTATACCATGCTGCCAGTATCAATTCCATTATAAACTCTTAAAGTGTTATGCCCGTGTCTTTGTTATATTTGCGATGTAAATTAGTTTAGTCTTGTCTTGAAATGTCTCATGCAACAACCAGCTGCTAAAAGAGCAACCAGTTGTTGTTTTCTTGTCCCCTTTGTGTGTTTTCAAACTCATGTCCAGTGCATGAAGACTGTTGGAGACATTGTTTTAGGTTTTATTGTTTTTGTGTGTGTGCCATGTTTGTCTCTCCTCTCTCACGGGTAGAAAATATGTTCTAGCCTGGTAAGTAACGACCACCATTGTTGTTGCTCTCAAAGCTGTCCCACCTTGCCTCTCTGTGCCAACAGCGAGTAAACCATCAAACAGTGCATTTCCAAGTGTCATACCATGGTATTGGTTACCTTTGATTGGGAGGCTGTTACAGATTTTGTTACAAAGCTAGCTAGCTACAACTACTATTACTGTTACTACTACTACTACTATTGCTATTACTACTACCACTACTACTACTACTACTAGAACTACAACCATTTCTAGTGTTATTACTACTACTACTACAACTATTACTAGTGTTACTACTACTACTGGTGATATTATTACTACTCGTATTAATACTACTGCTGCTATTACTATACTATTGCTATTACGACCTCTATTACTGCTACTACCGCCTATTCTAAAACTACTATTCTTATGCATCAACCTGTTTCAACCTCACTCAATTAAACTACATGAACCAAAAGCAATCCAGAAGGTGATTGTAAGGTCCACAGTGCTATGACAAAACAGACCACGACTTTCCAGTGTAAATGATCTTGTTAAAAACTGCATATCGTCATCAATGGCCAAACAAACCCAAAGGGACACGCCAACATTAGCGCTTTACCGTCCTCTCCAGAGTCGAGACGAGAAGATGGACACCAATTTCCTCTCTGTGCGTTCAGTAGAAAGCTATCCGGCTGCAAGCTAGCCTAACTTAGCACAAATTAATGGAAGCGGATACAGACCACTAGCCTCGCTTAAATCTCCAGGAGACGGGTGTTTGTCGCCAACAGCTAAGCTAGCTGGTCCGTATCCGCTTCCATCCATTAATTTGTGCTAAGCTGTAGGCTAGCTGGCAGCCGGATAGCTTTTTACTGAACACACAGAGAGGAAATTGGTATCTATCTTCTTGTCTGACTCTGGAGAAGACTGTAAGTGCATTTCACATACTGTAATGTTGGCAGGTTCCTCTTTTAAGCATGTGGACTAGCGCACAGCTCGAGGAAAAACAACACATTAAAAATGCAGAAAACTGGATTTTGAAAGTCGGAATTTTGAACCATCAATGCAGAATCAGTTATTTACATGAATGGGTTATCTCTCTCCTGAACCCACACGCACATTAAGTATTGGAAATGTACTGGATGAGAATGTTCTCTGCTGCTGCCGTGGCATCACGCTTCTCGCCTACTGTCCCTCTGGCATCGTTCCTCCAGCTCACCTGGGAGGGTGTTCCTGTCTGGCTGCTTCTCCTGTGTCTCACAAATCTCTTCACTCTCTCTTGGGGCCCAGTCCTATTCGAGCCAACGCCACTCCCCTGATACACACAGCTACCAGACTAGACCGTCACCACAGCTACTAGACTAGACCACAGCTACTAGACTAGACCATCACCACAGCTACTAGACTAGACCATCACTACAGCTACTAGACTAGACCATCACTACAGCTACTAGACTAGACCATCACTACAGCTACTAGACTAGACCACAGCTACTAGACTAGACCATCACTACAGCTACTAGACTAGACCATCACTACAGCTACTAGACTAGACCATCACTACAGCTACTAGACTAGACCATCAATACAGCTACTAGACTAGACCATCACTACAGCTACTAGACTAGACCGTCACTACAGCTACTAGACTAGACCATCACTACAGCTACTAGACTAGACCATCACTACAGCTACTAGACTAGACCATCACTACAGCTACTAGACTAGACCATCACCACAGCTACTAGACTAGACCACAGCTACTAGACTAGACCATCACTACAGCTACTAGACTAGACCATCACTACAGCTACTAGACTAGACCATCACTACAGCTACTAGACTAGACCATCACTACAGCTACTAGACCATCACTACAGCTACTAGACTAGACCATCACCACAGCTACTAGACTAGACCATCACTACAGCTACTAGACTAGACCATCACTACAGCTACTAGACTAGACCATCACTACAGCTACTAGACCACAGCTACTAGACTAGACCATCACCACAGCTACTAGACTAGACCATCACTACAGCTACTAGACTAGACCATCACTACAGCTACTAGACTAGACCACAGCTACTAGACTAGACCATCACTACAGCTACTAGACTAGACCATCACTACAGCTACTAGACTAGACCATCACTACAGCTACTAGATTAGACCATCACTACAGCTACTAGACTAGACCATCACTACAGCTACTAGACTAGACCATCACTACAGCTACTAGACTAGACCATCACTACAGATACTAGACTAGACCATCACTACAGCTACTAGACTAGACCATCACTACAGCTACTAGACTAGACCATCACTACAGCTACTAGACTAGACCATCACTACAGCTACTAGACTAGACCACAGCTACTAGACTAGACCATCACTACAGCTACTAGACTAGACCATCACTACAGATACTAGACTAGACCATCACTACAGCTACTAGACTAGACCACAGCTACTAGACTAGACCATCACTACAGCTACTAGACTAGACCATCACTACAGCTACTAGACTAGACCATCACCACAGCTACTAGACTAGACCATCACTACAGCTACTAGACTAGACCATCACTACAGCTACTAGACCATCACTACAGCTACTAGACTAGACCATCACTACAGCTACTAGACTAGACCATCACTACAGCTACTAGACTAGACCATCACTACAGCTACTAGACTAGACCATCACTACAGCTACTAGACTAGACCATCACTACAGCTACTAGACTAGACCATCACTACAGCTACTAGACTAGACCATCACTACAGCTACTAGATTAGACCATCACTACAGCTACTAGACTAGACCATCACTACAGATACTAGACTAGTCCATCACTACAGCTACTAGACTAGACCATCACTACAGCTACTAGACTAGACCATCACTACAGCTACTAGACTAGACCATCACTACAGCTACTAGACTACACCATCACCACAGCTACTAGACTAGACCATCACTACAGCTACTAGACTAGACCATCACTACAGCTACTAGACTAGACCATCACTACAGCTACTAGACTAGACCATCACTACAGCTACTAGACTAGACCATCACTACAGCTTGATTGATTGATTGATTGAAAACTTTATTAACAGATTGCAGAATGGGTACAATACAGTACAGCTCAATACACACAATTGTTAAGGGGATGCAGACCAGAGAAAGACTTTCGTCTTGTTTACATCAGGGTCCCCCATTTTCAATTCATCAGGACCAGACTATACCATCACTACAGCTACTAGACTAGACCATCACTACAGCTACTAGACTAGACCATCACTACAGCTACTAGACTAGACCATCACTACAGCTACTAGACTAGACCACAGCTACTAGACTAGACTAGACCACAGCTACTAGACTAGACCATCACTACAGCTACTAGACTAGACCATCACTACAGCTACTAGACTAGACCATCACTACAGCTACTAGACTAGACCATCACTACAGCTACTAGACTAGACCATCACTACAGCTACTAGACTACACCATCACCACAGCTACTAGACTAGACCATCACTACAGCTACTAGACTAGACCATCACTACAGCTACTAGACTAGACCATCACTACAGCTACTAGACTAGACCATCACTACAGCTACTAGACTAGACCATCACTACAGCTACTAGACTAGACCATCACTACAGCTACTAGACTAGACCATCACTACAGCTACTAGACTAGACCATCACTACAGCTACTAGACTAGACCATCACTACAGCTACTAGACTAGACCATCACTACAGCTACTAGACTAGACCATCACTACAGCTACTAGACTAGACCATCACTACAGCTACTAGACTAGACCATCACTACAGCTACTAGACTACACCATCACCACAGCTACTAGACTAGACCATCACTACAGCTACTAGACTAGACCATCACTACAGCTACTAGACTAGACCATCACTACAGCTACTAGACTAGACCATCACTACAGCTACTAGACTAGACCACAGCTACTAGACTAGACCATCACTACAGCTACTAGACTAGACCATCACTACAGCTACTAGACTAGACCATCACCACAGCTACTAGACTAGACCATCACCACAGCTACCAGACTAGACCATCACCACAGCTACTAGACTAGACCATCACTACAGCTACCAGACTAGACCATCACCACAGCTACTAGACTAGACCATCACTACAGCTACTAGACTAGACCATCACTACAGCTACTAGACTAGACCATCACCACAGCTACTAGACTAGACCATCACTACAGCTACTAGACTAGACCATCACTACAGCTACTAGACTAGACCATCACTACAGCTACTAGACTAGACCATCACTACAGCTACTAGACTAGACCATCACTACAGCTACTAGACCATCACTACAGCTACTAGACTAGACCATCACTACAGCTACTAGACTAGACCATCATTACAGCTACTAGACTAGACCATCACTACAGCTACTAGACTAGACCGTCACTACAGCTACTAGACTAGACCGTCACTACAGCTACTAGGCTAGACCATCACCACAGCTACTAGACTAGACCATCACTACAGCTACTAGACTAGACCATCACTACAGCTACTAGACTAGACCATCACTACAGCTACTAGACTAGACCATCACTACAGCTACTAGACTAGACCATCACCACAGCTACTAGACTAGACCATCACTACAGCTACTAGACTAGACCATCACTACAGCTACTAGACTAGACCATCACTACAGCTACTAGACTAGACCATCACTACAGCTACTAGACTAGACCATCACTACAGCTACTAGACTAGACCATCACTACAGCTACTAGACTAGACCATCACTACAGCTACTAGACTAGACCATCACTACAGCTACTAGACTAGACCATCAGTACAGCTACTAGACTAGACCATCACTACAGCTACTAGACTAGACCATCACTACAGCTACCAGACTAGACCACAGCTACTAGACTAGACCACAGCTACTAGACTAGACCATCACTACAGCTACTAGACTAGACCATCACCACAGCTACTAGACTAGACCATCACCACAGCTACTAGACTAGACCATCACTACAGCTACTAGACTAGACCATCACTACAGCTACTAGACTAGACCCCAGCTACCAGACTAGACCGCGGTTTGTATTCAGGCCTGCTTATTGATGGCACCACCTGAGTCCTGAAGGAGTGAAGACGTTTTGATTATTGTGCTTCAGTTCATGGCTGCCGCTCCACCTCCTCCTGGCCGCTCACCTATAGAACGTTGTTTTCAAAGCTAGTGTCCGTTATGGTTGTTATTGGTTTAGGTCTTTATGGAAGATGAAGCAGTGTTTCCCCACAGCTCCGTGGGTTATTTGTGGTGGTGTGCAATGAATCAGCGCAGTGGGGACTGAGAAACAAACTTAATGTGTCCTATCAGGAAGGCTCTCCTCTAATGTGGTAGCAGGTAAAGCCAGACCGATACTGGATTTTGGGAGACGATACACATTTCCGATATCAACCGATATTCACAACCATTTTTAGAAGATCCCTCAAATTTGGTTCTCACAGAGTTGTTGTAATGCATGTAATTTCTTTTGTTGAAAAAATTAACTGCATGATCTTTGCCTGGATCTGCATGGGACTAGCATACATTAGGCAAGGCTGTAAACAGTGGTGAAAAGTAACTAAGTATTTTTACTCAAGTACTGTACTTAAGTAAATTGTCTAGCTATTTTCATTTTAGGGAACTTTATACTTTTACTCCACTACATTTCAAGGGCAATATTGTACTTTTTACACCACTACATTTATCCGAACCCATCAGTTACTAGTTACTTTGAAGAAAAGGATTTTCCATAGAAAACACAATATATATACAAAATAAAAAATGTATGAAGATAATATACTTTAACATTTGAAGCCTGTCAACTTCAAGAGGATGTAATCAGAGCAGCATAACTGGACCACATACCACTTTACCATATATAGAGGTCAATGGATACACAAACATCATGTAGAATGTGTACCTTTACTTTAGATACTTAAGTACATTCAATAGAAAATACTTCTCTACTTATACTTAAGTAGAATTTGAATGGAGCACTTTTACTTTTACCAGAGTACTCATTTAACTGAGTATTTCTACTTTTACTTTAAGTAAAGGAACTGTGTACTTCTTCCACCACTGGCTGTAAAGAGGAGACTTGTGTGGTTCCAATCAGCCCATTTTCTTTCAGATATCTTCAGGGGAGAATATCTGCCCTCTTTGCCAGTGAGCTAGCATAATAATAATAATAATAATAATAATAATAATAATAATAATAATAATAATAATAATAATAATAATAATAATAATAATAATAATAATAATAATAATAATAATACAATAAGCATGAATGGGCTGGTATCTTTGGATTCCTCCAGATCTCTAGTTTAATATGCTGCTACCAGTATCGTGGCACTAGCTCTAAAAGTGCCTGCTAGAGCTTGTAAAAGATGACCTATCAACTGGTAATGATATCGGTCACATACAAGCCGATACCGATATATCTGTGATAAGCCAATATCCGACAACCAATCAGTGATGCCACAGATTACTTGTAAAATAATCTGATGACTGATTACTCCTTTAAAAAGTAATCTAGTTACTTTACTTATTACTTGATTATCAAAGGTAACTAGGTTACGAAGTCATCCCCCCTGCTGCTGCCACAACATAATTATTATTATTTTTTTTAATAATGCTTTATTGAAAGCAATCAAATCAATCGGCTATAAACGTAAACGTGTGGCTGTGTGCGTGCGTGCGTGCGTGCGCGAGCGCACGTCCCATCTCCGGTCTAGCTGACTGTACCCCTGGCTCTCTTATCATCAGCATTATGAGATAGTAACTAAATAGTAACACACAGCCACTTGGAAAAGTAACTGTAATCAGATTACTGGGTTGTAAAAAGTAACAAGGCAATCGAGTGTACTGTAGTGAAAGATGGAACTCCATGCACCACAGAACTTTATTTAAATGTTTTGAGATTCATTGTGAGCCTACAGTTATTTTTTATTTGAACTGAAATTGTGCGACATTGATGCTCGTCTCAAGCGCCATAGTAGAAAAACACTGCAGGCAAGAGGAGCTGTCCGCCAACATGGTGCTGCTCTTCATTTAGATGTTTCTTTAAAACCATCCCCCCTATTTCTGGCACCAGTGGTAGTAGGCATGTGTGATATTGTGTGTTGAGCCACCACAAATAGATCTATGTATGGGAAACACTGCCGTATTTAATGTGAGCCACCACAAATAGATCTATGTATGGGAAACACTGCTGTATTTAATGTGAGCCACCACAAATAGATCTATGTATGGGAAACACTGCTGTATTTAATGTGAGCCACCACAAATAGATCTATGTATGGGAAACACTGCCGTATTTAATGTGAGCCACCACAAATAGATATATGTATGGGAAACACTGCCGTATTTAATGTGAGCCACCACAAATAGATATATGTATGGGAAACACTGCCGTATTTAATGTGAGCCACCACAAATAGATATATGTATGGGAAACACTGCTGTATTTAATGTGAGCCACCACAAATAGATCTGTATGGGAAACACTGCTGTATTTAATGTGAGCCACCACAAATAGATCTGTATGGGAAACACTGCTGTATTTACTGTTGGTCTTTTTGTGGCCAAATAATGTGCATTTCCCTTTTTTAAGTTTTAAGTGGCTTCTAGAAAATGCTGTTGATGTCAAAGAGGGTTGTGTGTCACGGTGTTTAAAGTGTACAAGTTTTAAGATGTTAGTTCTTCAATTGACCTATCTCGAGCCCCGCCCTCTTTTCTTGACCCTCTAACCACAACTGTTGCTTCCCTCGGACAAAAAGCAACAGTTGTGATAGGAGGATGTAGAAAAGAGGGCAGAGCTTGAGATGGGTAAATTATAGACAACCCACGGCCACAGGGGAAATATCAGCTAGTTGAATCGGGAGATGTGCAAAAATCTATATCACGGTAACGATCTGGAATTGATCTTCTTTTAGTTATTCAACTCATTCAAGTTCGAACACGTTCCGTCATCGCACATCCTGAGGATACTGATTTTACTCCGCAGAAGTGGAACAAAATATTAAACGCTGACGCTAAAATCCTTTTTCAAACATTTCTTTCGACAGAAATCGGGTGCTCTCTCAGGTATCCCGATATCCGGGGTGAGTATCTAATTTAATAATCAAAGGGGGCCAACATTATGGGAAATGTGCTTACCATCCTCTCCAGAGTCGGACAAGAAGATGGATACCAGTTTCCTCAAATTAATGGAAGCGGATATGGACCACTAACCTTTTAAGTTTTAAGCTAGGCTAGTGATCCATATCCGCTTCCATTAATTTGTGCCAAGCTTGACATAATGGTTCCCATAATTTTGGCGTGTTCCTTTAAATGATGGAGGTCAATGTCAACTACATACAGTACATGTACATGATGGTGAATTTGTCAGTGACTGATTCCTCCCCTCCCCCTCCCCCTCCCCCCTCCTACAGTGTCTTGGGGATCAATCGGCAGCACTTGTCGGCCAGATGTGCTTTCAGGACGGTCAGGCCAAAAACACGTAAGAGTCATCAGAAAACATAAATAAACCACATTGCATGCTTGCACGAGGAAGGATAATAATGATTGTGGGAGCTATTAACTATTTTTACATTTATTTGTTATGTGATTTTGTAGTATTAATTTGTTTACGGCCATATTATTTAAGTTATGAGTCGCAGCTAAATGCTTTTACTTTGAAGGGGTTCTGGGCAATTGGGAAGCACATCTGGGTGTATTTAAGTAATTAGAGGCAATAGCACAGTGGGCATCAGGGAAGGTATATGGTTTTTACCAGCGTCAGGAGATCATATAGAATCAAACATAATTTTTCTGTATTCTTTGATTAACAGACAATAAACGCCACAAAACTGTCAAATGCTGTCTGGACAATGGACTTCCTGATCTGCGTGAGATTCGCTGCCCTGGTGCTTCAGTGGCTTTTTAGTTTTTATTAGTTGTTGTTGACAAATAGCCACTACAATGATGATCTAGCGTTGATTTCAGGATGATTGGATAATCAGGCGAAAAATGACAACGTGTTTTGTGTATTCCACTAAAGGGCTATTATCGCGTCTTTTCCTGGGATTACTAGAAATCACAAACTATACTCGTACAAAACGGTTTAAAACGGAAATGTACCGATGAAAAAACAATCCGTTTCGTACATGTTGACTAGAAGCAACTCACTGATAAGCGACGGGTGTATTAGACCCATAGCTATAATTTAAGATATATTTTAAGCACTCGCAAATCTCGCAGTCCCCCCATTGATTAAAGCGGTGGCGTTCTAGCGCCATCTCGCGGATTAAGCTCCGGTGCTGAATGAGTTAAGACATAAAGGTTAGGGTTCGATCGCCAGCAGGGGACATTTTAATATGTAATATGTACTTATCTTACACAAGTTACATTTTCGATACAATACATAAATATATTACTTATGACTATAACACACGTACATTATGTACCTTTTTTCCTGTGGTCGTTTATTTACGTATTTTAAGTGAGACCGTGCTGGTATTAAAGTAAAACACTATTGCAACCCTCTGGAAGAGTGGATCTGACAGTTCAAAGTAAAACATAATTGCAACCCTCTGGAAGATCTGACAGTTCAAAGTAAAACACTATTGCAACCCTCTGGAAGAGTGGATCTGACAGTTCAAAGTGTGTACGAGGCCTATGGTTTCTTTGTTGTAAGAAGGTTAAGTCATCATTTCCCCGCTTGCAGATATGGAACTGGCTGTTTTCTACTTCTAAACACTGGATCCAAGGTATATTTATTGATACGTCGATCGCTGCCATTATTATACATTCCCTTTTTGTCTCTCAAAATAAAATGTTCAAAAACAACTGCATATGCTTCTTACTTTACCTTGTATTTCTCTTTTTGTTCGAAATCTGCAGCCTGTCATGTCTGAACATGGCCTGCTGACCACTGTGGCGTACAAACTGGGCAGAGACCAGCCCGCCTGCTATGCACTAGAGGTAGGCTATTAAACTGGGCAGAGACCAGCCCGCCTGCTATGCACTAGAGGTAGGCTATTAAACTGGGCAGAGACCTTGCCCGCCTGCTATGCACTAGAGGTAGGCTATTAACACTTTCAGTGCCAAGTGCCAACGACGAGATTTCTTGTTAGTTCATGCCAACCGTTGAGTGCCAGCCGACGAGAGATCTAGTTTTTAATCGAATTTTTTTTTTTATTATCGATTTCCATAACTTTTTCATCAATCTAGCCTCACGTTACCAGTGGGGATCTGTCTGAACTCGAACAGGGAAAATACCGCCACCTATCGTCTCTCCGGATGGTACTGCACCCCATTGGATTGAATGAAACGCATGGAGAAAAAAAAGTCCTGCTTCCACATTTTACTTGTCAGACAAGTAACCGGAGACGATCCAAGTTATTGCCCACCACCAGAACAGCGGAGAATATGTGTTTCCAGTACCCAGCGTTGGATCAATAAACGCGATCGATATTTGGAATGGCGATCAGGAATTGGAATAATCTTTTTGGAGAACATCTGATCTGAGGTAAGGAATCTATTTTACCAGTCTTGGGATAATCAGAGCTATTTTCACCTATATATCAGCGTGTGCCATATGTGTGTGTCTGTGTGTGTGCGATCAGGAAATAAGATAATCGATTTTTCAGCCCGCTTCTATAGCGTGCATAAGTACACATATACTATCGATAATCTAGCGTTTTTTTTTAAACGATTCTTAATTGGCCGAAAAATGACGTGTTTTGTGTATTCCAGTGTATTCCAGTAAAGGGCGTTTATCACAGAATCTTTATACTTTAAAAAAACGAGTAAAATGGTATAAAACGGAAATGAACCGATTAAAAGAAACAATCCGTTTCGACAATGTTGACTGCAAACAAGTCATTGATAAGCGACGGCCATATTAGACATAATTTAAGATATAGTTTATGCGTTCGCAAATATGAGAGCTCGGTCATTGAAGTGGGTGGTGGCACGCAACGGGGTTCCGGGGCACCGCATGGCTGGCACGGAAAGTGTTAAACTGGGCAGAGACGAGCTTGTCTGATGTGCACCAGAGGTAGGCTAAACAAACAAATGTTTTCCTTGCATCTCTTTTCTTTTGGTTGATTTTTTTGTTCCTACTTTCCTCCGATGTTCCCCTGCCAGGGTTCTGTGGCCATCGCAGGGGCTGTGGTTCGCTGGCTGAAGGACAACCTTGGCATCATCCAGACGTCCACCGAGCTGGGTACGTGTGTCACGCTGGTCCTCTGCAGTCTTGAATGAATGATCACTGCACTTTACAATGTAGGGTGAAAATCGCCTCCTTCACCGCCACTGTGTAGCACCCAACCTTGGGCTATGCAGGCTCAATGGCGGCCATACACTGGCACCAGGCACACATCACACCTGGCTGAAAGGCTCAGGAGACGGGGATTGATATCATCCAATTAAAGGGGGAGGGATGATTAGGTGGCCTTGATGTCACAGAGACCTGATTGGGAATTTGGCCAGCAACGTCGGAATGTTTTTTGTGTAGTTCTTTCTTCCAGCATGGCTGCCTGTAACCATTGGTAACCACTTTCAAAAGAAAATGCCTAATGTCTGTGCAGTGGTTGAGTAGGTAAAACACTGGGGAAGCAATTATATTACTGCTCCACTGTGACTTGTTTACAAGATCCAATCATCTCTTCTGTTACACTCATACCGATTTCAGACGGACACGGTTCTGGTTCTGGTTCCGTTCTGGAGTCTCAGAACCTCTGTGATTTCTGGCGAACCAGTCCACGTTCAACACCAGCCTAAGAGGAACCCAAGTTGTGCCCACAGCCTGCTCTTTCTAGTAATCTAGCTGTTCCTGGATCTGTTGATGTCCACATCACCACAGATAAAGTGAAGAAAATCTCCATCCCTGGTAGATGTTTAGATCCACGTTCCAGTGTTTTACCTTCTCCACCGCGACACAGAATCGTGGAATCGTTGTTCTGAAAGTGGTCATCACTGGATGCAGGCAGCCATGTTGGAAGAAAGAGAACCACACAGACATTCCTCTTTTGCTATTAGAGCAGTGCCATGGAAACCACCTCACGCCACTTGAACCATGCCGTCAGCTGTGCGCAGTGTGCTCGTGGGGAAGCTGGGTTTCTATATCTCACAACAGTCGTGCGTGAGGTACATAAATCGCACAAAAGACGTTGATTCCCACAGATTCTTCTCTGCAGTGTAAAGATGATCACAGTGGGTAAAAGGCAGATAGAAAAATGCCCACCTCTGGTCTGCAAGAGCATTTTAAGCCGGCACAGCAGTGTAAAGAGAGCTTTAGTTGGATGTAATCCGTGTCGTGTTCCTTTAACCCTGTAAAGTCATTAACTTTATTATGAATTCTAAATGACAATGAATAATAAGAACTGTATTAAATCTGTATACTAAGCATGTCCATCCTTCTACCCTACGCAGAGAAACTGGCAGCATCAGTTGGAACGTCCTACGGTTGTTACTTTGTTCCTGCTTTCTCTGGTTTATACGCCCCTTACTGGGAGCCCAGCGCGAGAGGGTGAGCACCAGCTGTATCTAACCCCCCCCCGACGCCGTATTAAAGCTGCAGTAGGCAACTTGGCAAGAGTTGAGTCTACCTGCCCAGCAGAAATACAGCAAGCTCTGCATCACTGTTCAAGCCCATGTACACAGCAGCAGCTTTGTGGCGCTTAGCAACAACATTTTTGTTTCATGTTGCAACTTTGACTTCCACTAGTATGCTTAGAGTAACACAGCAACCTTATGGGGAATGTGATTACTGTTTTTCCAGAGTCAGACAAGAAGATAAGATATTCATAAAAGTCAGTCAAAGCTTACCAAAAGCACGAGCAGTGAACTCCAAGCCCACGTGACTGAACTCAAACTAGAAAGAAACAGACTTTACTAGAAGAAATGACGTAAACTCCATGATAAAAACTGCAAAAAAAAAATGTCATCAATGACAAAACTGAGGAAAACAAAAATAAACCACGTGAACTTTGGAAATTACTCAATAATCAACTAGGCTGCAGTAAAAAACTTAAAACCAGGTTCTCAAACATAAACATAAAGACGGACAACACGCTCATCACAGACAAACTGGATGTAGCCAATTACTTAAACACTTTCTTCACAAACATAGCCACAACACTGGTAAACAAACTACCCTCCCACTCAGGGCAGTATGGGGTAGATCACATAGTAGCATACTACAAGAACCTAGGCGTCCACAAAGACGATTTCAAACTGGAAATGGTAACTACAGATGAGGTACTCAATAAACTGAGCGCCCTCCAACCGAACAAGGCCACTGGCCATGACAACATCCCCTCCAAATTCCTCAGAGACTCAGCAGCCGCCATCACCCCAGTCATCACACACATAATAAACCTCTCCATAAAACAGGGACACGTCCCCAAGGACTTCAAAATAGCGAGAGTAACACCCCTGCACAAAAAGGGCAGCAAATTAGACCCAGGCAACTACCGCCCTGTTTCTATCCTTACATCCATCTCGAAAGTCATGGAAAAAATAGTATACGAACAGGTCGAAAAGTACCTTACGGATAAAAATCTAATCTACGAATTCCAATCTGGCTTCAGAACATCCCACTCCACTGACACATGCCTTCTCTATTTGAACGACCACATCAAGCAAGAGGTGGACGCGGGCAAATACTGCGGCATGGTCATGCTAGACCTACAAAAGGCCTTCGACACTGTCAATCACACCATTCTGATTGACAAGCTAAAAGCAATTGGTTTTGATAGTTTATCAGTGAGCTGGATACAATCCTACCTGGAGGGGAGAGAACAGATGGTGGAGGTAAACGGTACCCTATCCCCCCCCCCTCACAGTGAACTGTGGTGTTCCACAAGGAAGCATACTAGGACCACTACTGTTCCTAATTTATGCAAATGACATGTCGTCAGCTTGTGACTGCAACTTGTTCCTGTTTGCGGACGACTCAGCCTGCTGGTCTCTGACAAGAACAAGTTACAGGTTGAAAAAACCCTCAGCTCGGAACTAGGCAAAATCTGCATATGGCTCGCCGACAACAAACTATCATTACACATGGGCAAAACAGAGTCCATTCTCTTCGGTTCAAATAACAAACTCAGCAAAACAGACGGCTTCTCAGTTACAGTGGGTGACAATATTGTCACAAGGAAAGATGAAATTACGTACCTGGGTTCCATCCTAGAGGCTAATCTTTCCTGTGACAAAATGGCATCCAATGTAATAAAAAAAGTCAATCAACGAACTCGATTCTTGTACCGGATCTCCTCCCTGGTAAACAAGAATACCCTGAAGACTCTGGCAGGAGCACTCATTCAAGGGTACTACGACTATGCTTGCACCTCATGGTACCAAAGCACCTCAAAGGCACTAAAAACCAAATTATAAACATCTCAAAACAAACTAGTCAGACTACTGCTTGACCTGACTCCTAGAACCCACCTCACCCCTGCACACTTTGCCAACCTAGGATGGCTTAGAGTAGACAACAGAGTACAGCAACTTGCAATGGGCCTGGTCTACAAGATACACTACACGACCAAGGTACCCATGTACATGTCAAAATACTTCCCAAAGGTCAGTGAATACCACGATCACAACACCAGAGGGAGCTCCACAAATCATGTAAAACCCAGATTCGGCTCAAACAAGGGACTAAACACGTTTCGCAATTATGCCACAACAATGTGGAACGCCCTACCCAAAGCTGTAAAGGAATGTAAATCACTACCCACCTTCAAAAACACTCTCAAAGAACACCTACGGGAGACTGCAATTCAAAACTGGCCCCTACAAATGTCCTAACCCAGTTGTACAATAAAGACCAAGCATGGCTTTGTCAGTATTCCAATGTACAGCCCCACCCAACCCCACCCCACCTACCCAACCTCCTCCAATGTACAGTTTCCATGTCAAATGTATGTCAGTATTCCAATGTACAGTGTCCCCCCCCCCCTACCCCCCCCCCACCTCCAATGTACAGCCCCACCCCACCTACCCAACCTCCCCCAATGCACAGTTTCTATGTCAAATGTATATACTCTTCTTCTGGATTTTTTTAATATCACAAACAGTACTGTATTTGAAAATCTGGTATGTCATAAATGTATAGATGTAGCAGTACTGTCTATCTGTATGTCATGTGTGTCATATGATGAATTGAAAATGGGGGACCCTGATGGAAACAAGACGAAAGTCTTTCTCAGGTCTGCAATGCATCCTCTTAACAATTGTATGTATTGAGCTGTACTGTACTGTACCCATTCTGCAATCTGTTAATAAACTTTTCAATCAATCAATCAATCAACCAATTTCCTCTCTGTGCATTCAGTAGAAGATTCTGGCCGCAGACTAGCCTAGAGAGTGCTAAGCTAGGCTAGCTGGCAGCCAGATGGCTTTCTACTGAAATCTTTTTTCCTGATCATTCCTGAATGTTTTGAGTAGTAACGTATGTATCATTGCAATGTTCTTTGTGGGACAATTACGCATTAGTGCCGTAAAATATTTGTTTCTGTTATTTGGCTCCTGGTCACTTAATAAGACTCTCTCTCTCCCCCTCTTTCTCTTCCCCTCTTCCTCTCTCCCTCTTTCTCTTTCTCTCTCTCCTCTCCCTCTTTCTCTCTCTCCCCTCTTTCTCTCTCCCCCTCTCTTTATCTCTTTCTCCCCCTCTCTCTCTCTCTCTCTCTCTCTCCCCTCTCTCTCTCCCTCCCCCTATCTCCTCTTTTTCTCTCTCTCTTCACTCTCTATCTCTCTCTCTCCCCCCTATCTACCCTCTTTCTCTCTCATATAAACAGGATAATTTGTGGGTTGACTCAGTTCACTAATAAGAGTCACCTGGCGTTTGCTGCATTAGAAGCTGTATGTTTCCAGACACGAGAGGTAACTAACTATCTATCTATCTATCTATCTATCTATCTATCTATCTATCTATCTATCTATCTATCTATCTATCTATCTATCTATCTATCTATCTATCTATCTATCTATCTATCTATCTATCTATCTATCTATCTCTACAGTATCTGTCTATCTATATATCTACAGTATCTACTATCTGTCCATCCATCTGTGTAACTCCTTCAAGCACTGCAGACACAAGTGGTTTCCTTTCGACGGGTTTATTAAAGGCTTGGTCCTCCAATCCACCGTGAAAACTTAAACAGAAACATATACGTTGCGTCAGGTCAACACAAACAATAATATACACGATATGAAAACAATACATCAGAAAAGCAAAATACAAATAAACATTAATTACCTCGTTGGCTGCATGCTACATAAAAAAGGGGTCTTGTTCTTCTGTTCTTGGTAACAGTCTTAGTGGTACACTACACATAGAGGTACACTCTTCGAATCTAGAGAGCCTGTACAACTCGTCTCTGTCCTCCTGCTGCTTGCTCGCAGGTGTCTTAAGGCGAGACACTCAGACCATCCCTGCCGCTTGCTCGCAGGTGTCTTAATCAGACCCAAATATAAAAACACAACAGCAGCCTAACGGGACACCATATATGACCAGACGTCAAAATGAATATATTATAAATTGTAGCAAATTAAATAATAAAGAAAATAAGAAATGAAACATAAATACATTCTCAAATATTACACTTACAAACTGAAATAACATAAATGATGAAACCATATAATGGCCACAGTTACACTCCCACCAAATCGCACACACGTGGGATTTCTCTGAACATAATTTGGTTATCTTCTAAATTAAACATATCTTGTGGTCATTCAGCCGCTAGTTGTGCCCCTCCTGGGAACTTGTACAGAACTTGTAAGTCGCCCTGTATAAAAGCGTCAGCTAAATGACTAAATGTAAATATTATTATTAACATAAGTTTTAGGCAAAACATTAAATTAGTCTGCTTCGAGTAGCGTTATAACCTTCTGTACAGGTATCAAGGAACACTTTTAGTTATAGGTTTACCTTTTAAGGTGGTGTCACTCACCAGCAATTTAAATTCTCTCACCCTACCATCTGACCCTGTGTATGGCCCTTAAACATAGACATGTAAGTAAGAGACCATATCCTTTGAGATCCTTCCTTCCTTCTCTAACATGGATCGGACCAAAGCAGTCTATGCCAGCGTAAGTGAAGGGTGGAGTTGCTTCCGATCTTGTGGTAAGTCACCCCCTCTTTGTCCTTCAGTACATCTTCTGTACTTTCTACACTTGACACATTCCGAGAATCTCTGTAGGCGATCCAATGATGATCTGTTTTCCTTTGCTTTAGTGTTGCACACAAAAGCCTTGTGGAGTTCAGGATCATCTTCCTTAATTTCTCCCACCTTGAGTTCTCTGTCAGGTAGTTCCTTTTCTTCTTTTTTCTTCTCTTTTCCTTTTCTTTGAATGGTAACGGCATGTCGTAGTGACCATTGTTCTTTTGCGTGATGGTCTCTCAAATTCGACAGGCACTTGATATGTTCTTGAGACACAGGGTCATGTTCTCCAGTTTTTTCTGAGAAGTCTGATTCAAGAACTCTTATGTCTGAGGGAGTCATTCCTTTTACTTGGGTTCAGCTCACATAGTGTACTTCAGTTTTGAGATTAACAGAACGTTTCACACCTGCTGTTACTCGTCTCAATACTATGCGATGGCTGATTCCGATGTCGTCGCCGTAGTCTACGCAGGGATTCCCATGGCCAACAATACTCCATCCAAGGTCTGTACGCTGTGCATAAGGCTGACTTTCTTCGCCAGACACAACTTCCCTTGGAAGCAGGGCTTGTGAGCAGTCGTACCCAATGAGCAGACCTACTTTACAGTCCTGCATAGGTGCAATCTTTCCTTGGAGGTGCTCTAGATGGGACCACGCTTTTGCAGTTCCATCTGTTGGTATGTGTGTTCTGTTGGCTGGAATGAAATCCCGAGTATAGACTGGTGGTAACAATATCTTCTTACCAGAGTAAAAGCCACGGATTTGTAAGTTGTCTATTCTTTCAGAGCTTACTACTGTGATTCTTGAGGTCATAGTAGAGAGCTTGACTTTGACCTTGACTTTGGTTGCTTCCAACGCTTCTGCTACTTCCCTTATAACAAAGGTTGTGTCGCTTTGAGAATCCAACAGAGCGTAAACAAGGACTTCTTGTGTTGGTTGATCTGTGGATGAAAGCCAGACAGGAATTATTGCAGTCGTTTGTGTGTTAGCTTCATGAAGTATTACTCTATGTGAAGTAGAGTTTGTGGTTGTTTCTTTGCATTGTGTCGATTGAGGTCTTTCTTTGTACCATTGTTGACTTGTACTTGGCTTTTCTTCATCTAGCTTTAGCTCGGCTTGTGGTGGTCTTTGTCCTTCTTTGGCTCGCTCCTCATGCAGACATGTAGGATGTTGCTTGTGGCACACGTCGCACACATTCCTACTGTTGCAGCTCTTTGAGTAGTGACCAGACTTGAGACAACCAAAGCATAGCTTTTCAGCTTGAACAAATTTGATTCTGTCTGTAACAGGTATCTCCATGAACTTCCTGCATTTATGCAAAGTATGCCCGTACTTCTCACAGAAAATGCATGTTATGATGACAGTCTTTTCATTGGAACATGTGGTCAGTGCCTTTGCTTCAAAGCTTTGATATCTTGGGCATTTTGGTTTTTCAGTCTCACCTTGTTTCAGTGACTGTAGTGATGTAACAGGGTTGCAGGCAATTTTTGCTTCTCTTGTCAGAAACTTTACAAATTGGCTGAAGGAGGGGAATTGGTTACGCTCTTCTTCTTCTTGGATAACCATCCTGTTCCATCTCGCTGTTAGCCAATCAGGCAACTTTAAAAGAATTTTCCTGTTTTCATTACAGTCATTTAAAATGTCCAATGCCTTGATGTTGACCATGGCAGCCTCACAACTCCTGAGAAAGTCTGCAAACTCTCTGAGCTCAAAGCTGTCCTTAGATCCCATCTTGGGCCATGCTTGGAGCTTGTCTCTGTATGCTTTTGCTATTGTAAATGGATTACCATATCTCTCCTCCAAAGTCTTCCATGCTGCAACATAGGCAGATTTGGTTCCGAGTAAGAAATAGCCATCAAGTGCTTTCTTAGCTTGTCCACTTACATACCTACGGAGGTAGTATATCTTCTCCTTGTCTTCAATGCTCTTCTGATCAATCAGTATTTCAAAGGAAAGTTTCCAGTCATTGTATTTCAATGGGTCCCCACTGAATGATGAAGGTTCAGGAATTGGAATTCTGTTGACACTCAAAGCACCTGCCAGCATCTTAACAAGCTCTGCTGTACTGTCATTTGAGGAGGTGGTCACAACTTGTGGTACGGGAGACGTATACAGGGACAGAGTACTTGTGGGAGCAGGCACTTTGTTGTCTGCTACCCTCTCATGTTCTAGTACGTCTTTCCGCTCTTCTGTGGCCTCCACTTGATCGTACACAAGAATTCTTGCTCGTGCTGCATTAAGACCTTTCACTGCCTCCAAATGCTGTATCTTTCTCCGCTTTTCCTCCAGAGTCCTTTGTATAGCTCCATGTTCTTCTTCCAGTTGAGCTTTAATTTTAGCTTCCTCTTCCTCTCTCTTTATTCTTCGTTCAACCTCTTCTGTTTCTCTTTCTAAACGTTCTGCTTCTCGTTCTAAACGACGCTTTATGCCTGCTGCCTCTTGCTCAGCTATCTTCTTTTTAGCTTCTGCTTCTAGGCACTGTATTTCCAATTGTTCTTTTTCTTGTTCTTTTAACACTTCCAGAACAGCTTGGCTTGCAGCAGCATCAGCGACAGCATCTCGTCGCTTTACAGAAGAACTGCTTGAATGCACTGAGGTGCCTTTTCTGGAAGAAGTGGCAGAACCAGATTTATAAGCACTTTTCCTGGAAGAAGTGGCAGAACCAGATTTATAGGTGCTTGAGTCAAAGAGAGCCTGCTTCTGGCCACTCTTTCTCTCCTTCTTCTAACACACTTCCCCCCAGTCTAAATGTGGCTCTGGACACAATTATCTCAGAAATCCCTGCACACAGATCCACTCTTAGACGCGTGTCCTGGTCTGGAGTTGAGATGTCACGTAGTTGATCATAAATATGCTGCACATCATTAGAAAGACCTGTGACATCTGTAATGATATCAGTAAGCAGCTCATTAGACAAATGTTCTGTTGATTGTGATAACGGACCTTTAGAAGATTTAACTTGTGTCCTCCATTTATTGTAAATGTAATTAAATCTTTGTTGTAGCGCTTTGATCTTATCCTCCTGCATTGCTTTACCCTTCTCTGTTAGAGTTTTGGTTCTTTGAGATCGTTTTGGTACCTCTTGCTGGGCTTCAGCACCTTCTTCCTGACCTTCTTCAGGTCGGTCTTGGGAATTTGCACTATCCCTAACACTGTCCCCTACTTCAATTGCAGGCCTAATTGGCTCTGTCATTGTAAATCACTACTTTAAATTGACCAAAATTTGTAAAGAAAAAATAGTAAATACACCTTTAAACCTTTAGCCTGTTTTGTACTCAAATTTGAATTAAATGCAGTACTCTCCGAGCAAATCAAATTGCTTAATTCAATTGGCTTTCAAAATAACCTCCACATATATATTAAGCGCTTCAGAACGCTTAGGAACATAAATATTAGATGCCAATAATAGCCTTCACCTATAAATTATACGTGCCTTTTATAGGTTATAATTTCCAAAACACACTTTAAATTAGAAATGAATTCAATCAGAAAATATTTATACTTTAACGTTGACACCTTAATGTGTACAAATGGTTAGCTTCAGTTAAATTATATAGGCAAATAAGTCAAAACGTTTTTAGCACGCACACCACAGTAATTAGAATTCACAGTCAAATATATTATAGAAACGTTTACAAAGCACTCTTCTTGACCTGACCACTCTTAACTTATAATGTCCAAGTCCTTTATGGCTTTATCTTGAAACGCTGCTCATTATACTGTGTGCATCTTCTTACTTCTTTGCGGTTATGCGTGTAGTGCGTATTGTTTGTGACTCATCTGTCCTTTGATGTCGGCGCGCCGGCAGCGCAGCAAACAATTGTCGGGGAAGATCCGCTGGACGCCGGCCTTAAACTTGGACTTGCTTCATCGCCCACTTGCATCGATGAACAACGAGTTTTCACTATAACTCCTTCAAGCACTGCAGACACAAGTGGTTTCCTTTCGACGGGTTTATTAAAGGCTTGGTCCTCCAATCCACCGTGAAAACTTAAACAGAAACATATACGTTGCGTCAGGTCAACACAAACAATAATATACACGATATGAAAACAATACATCAGAAAAGCAAAATACAAATAAACATTAATTACCTCGTTGGCTGCATGCTACATAAAAAAGGGGTCTTGTTCTTCTGTTCTTGGTAACAGTCTTAGTGGTACACTACACATAGAGGTACACTCTTCGAATCTAGAGAGCCTGTACAACTCGTCTCTGTCCTCCTGCTGCTTGCTCGCAGGTGTCTTAAGGCGAGACACTCAGACCATCCCTGCCGCTTGCTCGCAGGTGTCTTAATCAGACCCAAATATAAAAACACAACAGCAGCCTAACGGGACACCATATATGACCAGACGTCAAAATGAATATATTATAAATTGTAGCAAATTAAATAATAAAGAAAATAAGAAATGAAACATAAATACATTCTCAAATATTACACTTACAAACTGAAATAACATAAATGATGAAACCATATAATGGCCACAGTTACAATCTGTCTGGGGTCATGTGACTCTGAGTGACGGCTGTCTCTTCTCGGGGGCGTAGATCCTGGACGCCATGAACCAGGACAGCGGCATCCCGCTCACGCAGCTCCAGGTGGACGGGGGCATGACCTCCAACAGACTGCTGATGCAGCTGCAGGCGGACATCCTCTGCATCCCCGTCGGTAGGAGACGCACCGTGCTGCTGCCCACCCACTGGTTAACCCTTTCACTGCCACACTACAGAAGGTTAACCCTTTTACTATCACCGTCTGTAGTGTGATAGTAAAGGGTTAACCTTCTGTGTGTCGTCGCAGTGAAAGGGTTAACAGTTTGGTAGTGCGGTAGTGAAAGGGTTAAAGGAACATGCCGACATTATGGCAAATGCGCTTCTCCAGAGTCGGACGAGAAGATGGATACCAATATCCTCTCTGTGGTTCAGTAGAAAGCTTATCCGGCTGCATGGAAGCGGATACGGACCCCCCCCCCCCGGAGTTTTAAGCTAGGCCAGTGGTCCGTATCAGCTTCCATTAATTTGTGCTAAGCTATGGTTAACTAACGAATTGCAATACAATACAATAGAACTGTAGCCATAATAAGAATAGAAACATAGAATCCTTTAAAACCTTACACACTCAAAACACTATTTAAAAACAATTACAGATTGTGGTGACCTGCTTGGTCACCAGTGCTCTTAACACATTCCCTGCCATAACCTATATCATCAATATAGCCAGTCTGCCACCACTGTAAGCCTATGGAGATGTTCACCTTCTTTGCAGGGCTATAACTTTTTAAATTGTATTGCTAAATTGACATTACTATGGCCCATTCAACATCGATTATCTATCGTTCAGGATGTAGGAACGTTATACTTTTTCATTCATACATTCATACAAAAATACCTTCTAGAATATAAGTGTTTTTATCGTTTTCTGCAGTAATTCCTAGAACGTGAGTTATAGGCCTAAACGCATATATAGATTATCGATTGCTGTTTATTCCCTAGACACGCTATATTAAAAAATGCAACTGTATATGATCGTATACGTTATGCGTCATCATGCGCGGAGGAAAGGGGGGGGGGGGTCGTTTATAATTCCGTGATCGTCAGTAAATGCTTTATGTAGTATGGGTGATATATTGATCAGATGGTTTGCAATGAAATGAATAAACAATTGGGCTGAAAATAACGTCAGTGTCCTCTTACCGTGCGTCAAAGAGACTGGCGGTGAAATATCCCAAGTATAGGACGTTGATCGCCTAGGTCCATTTCCGGTTTGTATGTCGCAATAAACGCCGAAATCATATCGATTATTACGTTTATAAAGCGATCCATATGTACTATAGTGTCTGTCGGGAGCCTTGCAACAATGTCTAACGGCCGGATGAATTTAATCGACGCACAGCCCCCACTTCCTGTTGTTCGAGTGTAACTCGCCCGACCATCCACCAGGCGGCGGTATTGAGCCATCGTTGTATTGAGCCGTAGGGTCCAGCTGCAGCGTCGGAGGTGTATATATGAATTATGAATGCCATGGCGAAAAAATTTAATATTGATCTCAATAACGCTGTACAGCGAGATCTGGCGGTCAAAGCATGGCGGGCAATAACGCTTTACAGCGTGGATGGCGGTGGATGTGTTAAGTGGACCCATGGACACTAGTGCACCTCATTTCAGTGTCCACTGCAGGGCGTTCCACCATTCAGGAGCACAGAAGACAAAGGCAGACAGTATTAGTACTTAGTAATAGTATAAACTCTAGGCACTTTTAAGTCTTAGCCAATCCTTGGTTAGTGTACTATAGGGTCCATTCAGGACATTGAACACTGAACTCTCCACACACAAGTACACATGAACACACACATACACACACACACAACACACATGCTGCATTCGCCGACACACAAACGGTCACTTTAAACACAATGGAAAGGACACTTTAAAGGAACGAGGAAAATAAAGGTCACTTTAAGGAAAGAACTGATGTGGTTCTTGTATAGTATAGTTTAGAAATAGCAAGTATAGCATAAGGATATAGAGTAAAAACTGTATATTGTATAGTAGTGTACATAGGACCCAGTGCCTTAATTCGTAGCTAACATTGTATTGCATTATCTCAGGACTTTAGCATGTCTATTTTATCATGCCTATTTTATGTCTAATTTATTACCTGTTTATTATGTCTATTTTATTATTTAGTATTATTGCATATACAAAGCGGGCATGGCCACCCGCATTTCACTGTATGCCCTAGGGGTGGGGGAAAAAATCGATACGTAGTAGTATCGCGATACTTTGCGTGGCGATACTGTATCGATACAGGGACACCAAGTATAGTGGTGATTAGTGAACTATTGTATCGTGACGCAAGTATTGCGATAGTATCGTATCGTGAGGTCTCTTGCGATTCCCACCCCTAGTATGCCCTGGTATGTATGTGACAAATAAACCTATTGAATCTTGAATTCCAATAGTGAGGTCATGTCATTTGGACAATCTCCACGTATGGCTTCATAATGTAGACCTCTGTGCTCTGCGTGGTTTCAGTGAAGCCCTCCATGCCGGAGACCACAGCTCTGGGGGCGGCGATGGCGGCGGGATCCGCGGAGGGGGTCAGCGTGTGGAGCCTCAACCCGGAGGACCTGAGTGAGGTCACCTCGGAGAAGTTCGAGCCACAGATCAACCCTGAAGGTGACCCACACACCGCCTTCTCCGTCGCTACCGGCCATTAGAGGAGGCATTTCTCCCCATCTTCGTTGTCCTGCTGTGAGGACGTGTGATCATACGTCTCTGCAGCTCTGCTCAGGTTTGGGCTGCTCAGGTTGAGGAAACAACATCTGCGCTCCTCCGGGTGACATCATCCGGGGGAGTTTTCTTGGCAGGGCTCTCGAGACACGGAACACGTCGGCTGTTTTTTTTTATGTCCGATTTATCACATGTCCTCACAACAGAACGACAGGATTCAGGTTGAAAGTCGGTGAAGTGGCCCTTTAACATGTGACTAGTCGGCTAGTCTGTGTTGTTGTGTCCTGTTCTCTATTTTCATCCTCTGCTCAAAGCACATCAAGAGTTCTAGTCAACAGTCTCCATTAGGGCTGTGCGATTAATCGTAAAAAATTATAATCGCGATCTCGATTCATAGACGTATACGATCTAATTTCTAAATGACGACGATTCTGATGTATTTGCGTCAAAATGGAGATCAGTTGCATTAAAACACTCCTATTCCCCTAGGACCTATGCATTCATGTCACGCTGCATTCACATGTTTTGACTTATTTGCTTCGATTGCTTCAGTTGCGATATAAATCACACTTACACGATGTAAAGCAAAACACGCTATTAATTCAACATTCAATATATTTTCTTACTTTTGTCTTGACTTGTCGCCAGATTCCAGTTTTTGGGTTCCAGGTGAGAGGTAGTAGCTGTACAACACAACGGTTCCATAGCTTGAAGTCTTAGTCATACAGGCCAAAGTTTATAAAAATCACACGAAAAATGAGTGAATGAATTTTGTAATGTGTGTACCGGTAAAACAGCATTATTATCCAAAATGGCCGTCCACTTCATAACATTCTGACACTAGAGTCGGGACAAAGGTCAGAACCGAAAGTGGTCATTTGACGGAGCGCTTGTCAAATTACGCCCTGAGCTGACTGACGAGAGCAAAGTGCGGGCGTAAGAGAGGAAAAGAGACTAGAGTTATTTTGTATGTTACAAGAGACTTAAGTTTAAGTCAAGCACTTTCATATATGTTTTGTTTAAGTTTAAGTCAAGCACTTTGATATATGTTATGTTGTCTGTTTAAGAAAGAGTGCAATAAATGTTTTTATTGGAAAAAATAAGAATCGTGTTAGAGAATCGTGATCTCAATTCTTAGGGAGAAAAATCGTGATTCTCATTTTAGCAAGAATCGTGCAGCCCTAGTCTCCATTCATAAGAGGTTTGTGATTCTGCTGCATAAAATGTTTTCAACATGGCTTGATTCTTTTTCTGCTGTCGTTAGAGAGTGAGTTCCGGTTTGCTCGGTGGAAGAAGGCAGTTCAGAAGTCCATGAACTGGGAGACGACGGAGACCGTCTGTAATGGAAACGGTGAGCATGAACACGTGAAACTTTATTATTTACATACAAAGAGTTCCGTTACAGATTATATAAATACTATTTCTTCCTTGATTTAAAGGGGACGTGCATTGCTATTCCTTGCACTATTTGGGCAACTTTACACAATTCCTGTGAGTCTATGAAAGACATCTGTAAGGTTTATTTAAAAAAATAAAAAATAATTTTATATTTCTAATGGAGTACTCAAAAGCATCATTTTCCAGCCTCAGGATTTCATCCTGTTATTGGATGGGCTCCGCCCATAAGCACTTTCAGTGAGTCACCCACACAGCGTGATACATACGAGAGACGAAGAGAGAGAGAGAGAGAGATGTCCCCGACACACACGCAGTCAAGTTTGTGTATGTGTGTGTCCCCGACGAGGGAGAGAGATGGCGCACACACATTTACACACACTTCTGCAGTCCCTCCCGCCGTCCCTTGCTCTCTCTATCTCTCTCTCTCTCTCCCTCTCGCTGTTCTCTGCCTGTCAAACCCTGTTTGAGGAAGTGTCGGGTTACAATGAAAATGAAAATTTTGGGCGGGCATTGGCTCCAACCACAACCACAACCAATCGGATCGCACACACTGCTGCTTTTTAAAATGTATCCGCTGTTCTTTACCTTGTAAAAAACATATACCTTGTAGTGGCTTTAACAAATCAGCCACTGTTGGAGCGGGGTTGACGACACGCAATCCAAGAACCAAAAATCCAACGTTACCATTTAACAAAGGAATTTATTAACAAAAGATTTAAAGAAGGATATGAACCGCTTTGCCTTCAAAACCAACTAAAGTAAACAATGATTCAAATCTATATTTGCGGTAGAAAAACTCAGGATTGTATAGTTTGTATAGATCGTTGTATATTGTGTTTACAAATCTACTATGGTTGAGGAATCGGGGGGAAAAACAAGCATCTCATAGTTTTTCGTCTCCTTGTTACCTCATGTCCCCTTGTTACCTCCCCTTGTTACCTCATGTCCCCTTGTTACCTCATGTCCCCTTGTTACCTCATGTCTCCTTGTTACCTCATGTCTCCTTGTTACCTCATGTCTCCTTGTTACCTCATGTCCCCTTGTTACCTCATGTCTCCTTGTTACCTCATGTCTCCTTGTTACCTCATGTCTCCTTGTTACCTCATGTCTCCTTGTTACCTCATGTCCCCTTGTTACCTCATGTCTCCTTGTTACCTCCCCTTGTTACCTCATGTCCCCTTGTTACCTCATGTCTCCTTGTTACCTCATGTCTCCTTGTTACCTCATGTCTCCTTGTTACCTCATGTCTCCTTGTTACCTCATGTCTCCTTGTTACCTCATGTCTCCTTGTTACCTCATGTCTCCTTGTTACCTCATGTCCCCTTGTTACCTCATGTCTCCTTGTTACCTCCCCTTGTTACCTCATGTCCCCTTGTTACCTCATGTCTCCTTGTTACCTCATGTCTCCTTGTTACCTCATGTCTCCTTGTTACCTCATGTCTCCTTGTTACCTCATGTCCCCTTGTTACCTCATGTCCTGACCCATAGTTTAAGAACCGCCAATGCATAAATAACACCACTTAGTCGACTAAGCAGCTACTGTTTGTTTCTAAGTTTGTTATTCGCCCCCCAGATGAAGGTTTATCTAACTTTTCTTCCTCTCTTCTCCGTCAGGCGAGTCCAGCATCTTCAGCAGCGCTCCGCTTGGCTTTTACATCCTGGGTAGCTTGGTGATGTTAATCGGAGCGAAATACATCGCAGGTCAGTGTGGGTTTGACTGTGTACCGTGTCTTTTTAGCGTGTATTTTTTAAGCTGCTTCCCTGTGGTTCCACATGTTCGGTCAGTTTAGAAATCGACCAGTAAACCCAGAATGTCGCACACATTTTAAGTGTGGTTTATAAAAATATGATTGTTCTGTAAAACTCAAATTGCGTGATATTCTGGGCCTGCTGGCTGAATGTGTGAAGCCACTTGATTTCAATGATTTGTAAAAACTTGCCTGCTAGCTATCTGCTGTATGCTGTAACACTAGTTGTTAAAGGAACACGCTAACATTATGGGAAATGCGCTTACCGTCAGGCAAGAAGATACCAGTTTCCTCTCGTTTAGTAGAAAGCTATCGGACTGCAAACTAGCCTAGCTTAGCACAAGTGAATGGAAGCGGATACAGACCAGCTAGCCGAGCTGTTACCAAAAACGCCTCTCCCTGAGTTTTAAGCTAGGCTAGCTGGTCCGTATCCGCTTCCATTAATTTGTGCTAAGCTAGGCTAGCTTGCAGCAGGATAGCTTTCTACTGAACACACAAAGAGGAAATTGGTATCCATCTTCTTATCTGACTCGGGAGAAGACAATAAGCGCATTTCCCATAATGTTGCCATGTTACTTTACCATGAATCTGTGCTCCCCATAGGTTGGCAATAACTGACTAACTGTATCCGGGTAACATAAGTGTGACCAGGGCTCTATTCCTACAACGTCTTATTTCTCTGCGATATCTTTGTTCTTACTTCTCCACCGACATTCAGGCCACAATTAGACCCGGATCCGCTTGGAAAGAGAAGAACGCGGGGTGGAGCAACGAGGAAGCCCCTCCCTCTACATTTCAGCCTAGCACGACGTCTGAACTCCCGCTTATGGCACGTTTTCCCCAAATGAACATTCCAGAAGAAAATATGTCACCGTAGCTCCAGTTTGAACCCTACTGTTGTTTGGGGAATCAAGATGAATTGAATTTGCGTAACTGAGCCTGGGGTAGCAAATATGAGAGCTAGGTACTGTGATATGGACTTCCCCTGTTTTTTTATCATTATAATTATTAGGGATGCCCCGATCACGTTTTTTGCCACCGATACCGATCACCAATATGAGCCATATCGGCCAATACTGATACCGATCGTTTTTTGGTTTTATAAAAAAAATATATATATATATATTTTTTTATAAAATATATATATTATATAATTATACTTGTAGTTGTATTATCTGCAAGACATCGCCACCACGCAACAAGTCAAAATGCTCGCTATCTGCAAACAGCTCCACTGTCTGTGTGTATACTCTGCTTTGATCAAATCACATTCAGCATGCCCTCAGCTAGCCCCTTTCGTGGTGGGATGCAAGCCAGGGGCTCGATTATGCATCGAATCAATGTTATAAGACATTGATATCAGGAGCTATCTGTAGCTACTGCTAGCCGTCTAGATAACGTTAAGACAATGCCTCAATGAACTATTTAGTTTACTGGGACATTTCATATAAACAGTGAGCTAACGTGAGCTAACGGAGGTATCATGCACTCGACTATTGCTGGAGCATTTGTTGATATCAGGAGCTATCAGTAGCTAGCCAGCTAGATACCGTTAGACAATGCCTCATGTATTAAACTAAAAGTGAATAGTTGACTGGGTCATTTTGTTTAAACAGTAACGTTAGCTAGGTAGCTAACGTTAGCTCACAGAGGTCGCATGCACTAGACTAGAGCAGACTATTGCCGGAGGCAATAGGAGCCTCTGTTGACACGGGTCTGGGAGGGGCAGGGGGAGGAGGGGCAGTGCGCTGCAGCTCTGTGTGCCTGAGAGAGAAGTCAGCGAGTGAGAACTCTGCTAAGAATTGGATCATGTTTTTCGATCGGTTTTCACGATCGGCGAAAATAATTATCGGAATTCACCGATCTCATATTTATACTGAATATCGGCTGATCGATCGGGGAATGCCTAATAATTATTGTTTTTTTCTTTCTTTTTTTATGTGTATTATCCTCTGGACATTATTGACAGCAGAATTGGACCCTGAGCTGTAAATGATGCAATATTGTTCTTTTCTGTTTTTATACAAGGTTATTTTGCCCGAGTTTGTAATCTATGTAGAAGTCGTACTTGATCCTCGTTGTGACACTGACGGTACATCCAGCCGCGTTGTTCCTGATCCCTCGCCTCTCCGACGTCATCGTCCCAAAAGCCGTGTTGATCAAGATGCTGTGAACTGTAAAGATTTATTTTCTTTTCCGTTGAGCACTTTATAGGTTTGGGTTTTTTGTCCCTGTGAGCGTTGTGGCAGGAGAGACACTGATTACGTTTTGAGTTGGTTGTAGGAGAGAAAGAAGGGCTGAACGATTAACCGATTTTAAATCGAAATTGTGATTTGAAATGATCACAATTTTTTTTTAATAATCTTTTTACATTTATTTTTTTTAACCAGGAAGTCCCATTGAGATACAAGATCTCCTTTGCAAGTTGTTGTTATTGTTGTAGGAGCGGTTTGGGAGAGGGAGGTAAGGGGTTTTAGAATGTGTGTTGTGAAGTTTAGACTTCAGAGAGGAAGAGTAAAGTACAGAAAAAAAGTACCTTTGGGTACCGGTATCTATTCCCAGGTAAAAAGAAACATTTTCAGGCTCGGTGTCCCGAACAGACCCACCGCGTAGGCCAGATGCAAGCCGCATTTTTGCAATAAACCTCTGTGTGGCTGCTTAAAAAAAATTATTATTATTATCAAATTTTATCGCAATCGCAATATCTGTCAGAAAAATCGCAAGTAGATTATTTCCCAAAATCGTGCAGCCCTAGAAAGAACCACAGGAATGGTGTAGAATTATGCCTCGTCTCCATTAGCCATGTTCAGCCTGGCTGGGGCTAGCTATGTTCAGCCTGGCTGGGGCTAGCTATGTTCAGCCTGGCTGGGGCTAGCTATGTTCAGCCTGGCTGGGGCTAGCTATGTTCAGCCTGGCTGGGGCTAGCTATGTTCAGCCTGGCTGGGGCTAGCTATGTTCAGCCTGGCTGGGGCTAGCCATGGCCAGGTTTGGTATGGTTGTGTTTGTCTCCATTAGCTATGTTCAGCCTGGCTGGGGCTAGCCTTGGCCAGGTTTGGTATGGTTGGGTTTGTGTCGCCATCGCGTTTCTTGTAAACTCCGGTTGTAAGGCAACCTTTTAAAAATTCACACCAACAACTGTGGTACACAATCTAAACCATGATTATACAACCAGGTGTGGTCAGGTTGTGAAAGGCGGCTGTCTCACCCGGGGTCCAGCCAGGTTTGGCAAAGGTTCTAAAGACAATGGAGACGCTCACTGTGTGCGCCAGACATTGTGCTAGCCAGACGGCTAAACCCTGGCTAGTGGAGACGAGGCCACAGCACGGCTAAACTCTGGCTAATGGAGACAAGGCCACAGCACGGCTAAACCCTGGCTAGTGGAGACGAGGCCACGGCACGGCTAAACCCTGGCTAGTGGAGACGAGGCCACAGTACGGCTAAACCCTGGCTAGTGGAGACTAGGCATTACTGACCTGATTTGGTTTGTGTTTGGTCTACGGAACATGTGTGTTTGAAAGCTGATGAAATGTAGAAAGATGTGTTGTCTGTCGTTCTGTTGGGGCAATCGGGAACCCACCCACTTCCAAAAGTAAAACGGGACACTGAGAAGGCAAACATCGCCCTGAAACAATTCACATGTGATCTTCCTACGAATGCAAGTCAGTCCAATCAATATTTGTGAACGACTGTCTCACAAAGCTAGAAACAAGACGACCAAGGCTAGTTTCTGTATCTTATCAAGAGGCAAAACCAGGGGCTGCTACGTTGACAATCGGCTTGTTCGAGATGGGATAGGCGGACGCAGATCTGCGCATGTTTCACTACTGCCTCGCCAAGCGCGTTGCATGACTGTTAGAATGTTGTCCGACTTGCTCTGAAAATCTGACGAGGCGAGGCGCGGAACTCCCGCGGGAGCGAGCCACGCGCAGCCTTCAGAGCGAGGCTCCACAGTACCTCTCACTCGGCTGCTCCCGGCTGGGAAGCGACTTGCTACGGTCGCGCAAAGCGCCTATTGGCTCAGAAAAGTTGTCAGTCACCAGCCACGTGACAGCCAGGGAGTTATGAGACGTTTGATTGATTGATTGATAACTTTATTATGTTATGCGTTATCATCATATCATCATGATAAACTTCAAGCTGTCAGACACACACACACACATGCGTCATCTGTTTTGCCTCAATACTGTATATATAATTCTGTTTTGCCTCAATATACACAGTATACATATATATATTGATGCAAAACAGAATTATTCAGCAGTGTGTTGTGTGTGCGTGCGGCCAGGAGCGCGCAACAAGATGGTATACATTATGGTATATGAATAGTATATTCCACTATAGCAGTATATGGTGTGCTGTACATTTGAATCTGATCTAATTTTGCACACGGCCATCGCATTATAATGAGCTGGACAGGTGTGTAATGTGTGTGTGGTGAGTGAGTCGGACGTGAAAGCGTATCTGCCATGCGAGACTAGGCGAGAGGCTCTCGTGAAATCGGCAGTGTCCGCCTTTTTAACTCCTCCCCCGGCTTCACTCGGCTACTCTCGTCTACTAGTCGAGGCAAACCGAAATCCATCTCGAACAAGCCTAATGAATTGACTCTGCTTCACTGTGAGGCTGCCATGTATACAACCTCTAATGGAGGCTTGAGTTTAGCTACTGAAAATCAAATGGGGATTTGAGATATTGTTAGCAATTGCAATGGCTGCTTGGTAAACGAGGAGATGAGACTTTGATGTGAAGTTTTAATCGGCTACCAATGAAATTAAATAATTTAGCTATTTATAACTTTTCCACAAGTCAAATCAAGTCGGATTTATTTCTAAAGCACATTTCAAAACAACCCATGTTGACCAAAGTGCTGTACAATCCATGTCCATCTAATTAAGAAAAGGAAAAAACTCAACTAAACAGAAAGAGCTCACATGAGGGCGGTTAGGTGGCGTAGCGGAGATTGCGTTCGTCACCAACCCCGGAGCTCGAATCCAGCTCACAGCTCCGGGGTTGTCACCAGCTTGGCTGGCCGTTCACACTAATACAATTGGCAGTATTAGAGGGTGGGAGAAGCTGGCGGGGTGGGTCCGGGTCGTTGTAAACAGCGACTCCTACAGTTCGGTCGGGGCGCCTGCTAAGCGCGGATAGGACTTGAGTGGGATAGTGTGATCCTTCCACACGCTACGCCCTCTCAATGAGAATCCGCGCTGCCAGGTGAAAAGAAGCGGTTGATTGGCTGGACGTGTGACGGAGGAAGCCCGTGATAGCCTCCACTCTCCCAGATGATCTGACTGTGTGGGGTAAGTGCGCAGCGACCAGGAAGGGGATTGGGAATTGGCATACGACTAACATTGGGATGGGAGAAAATCGGAGGAAAATGGAGGGGGAAAAAGATCAATTAAAAAAAATAAAAAATAAAAAAATAAAGAGCTCACATGGGCATCAATACACATAATAGTGCATTGGCACAAATCAACAAATTATAAACAGATCATAGGCACAAATCAACAAATTATAAACAGATCATTGGCACAAATCAACAAATTATAAACAACATATCATAGGCACAGATCAACAAATTATAAACAGATCATAGGCACAGATCAACAAATTATAAACATCATAGTAACACACCATATCAGTGGGATCTAAAGGCTAGATAATGAAGGTGTGTTTTCGGGAATCAAAGCATCAACCGAGGAGGCAAATCTGATCACAGACCTGGATGATTAGCCTGTTATTGTCCTGCGGAGGTGAGGATAAAGTGGTATAAGAATAATTATTTAATTCTGTTCTAATCTAGATGGGAACCTCAACCTAATTCTTTAAGCAAGGAAGCGGTCCAGCGTTATGCCTGAATGTATAGTAGCCGTTTTCTTTTCTGTTTGACTTGAAATACCCAGCAGTCGTCTGTACTACAGTACTTCCACAGTGAAATCCACATGCAATTACATTCTAAGGTGGGCTGTTAAACCTGCGGGAGCATTGTTTTGTTTTTTGCGTTCATACCAGCGCCTCACGTCTTCCAAGCACTCTACCCTGTATGTAAATATTCTAAATTAATCTTCACCTTTTTATGAAGGAAAGTGAAAAGTCAGTATTTTTAAATACTAAAGGAAGAGAAACTGAGACAATTGCTAGTTGTTTTTGGAGTGTTTTCTTTTTTTTATGTATTTATTTAATTTCACTACTGTTAGTTATTTATTGAAGTAGTTTAGCCGTTGAACCTTGTAAAAGGTCAGAAATTACAATGTTCAATGGCATGAAGTGCTTTTAAACAACATAATTATTGGCATTGTAAGGTTGTGCCCAATAAATTATT
Organism: Notolepis coatsorum; assembly: GCF_963971535.1. NCBI lineage: Eukaryota > Metazoa > Chordata > Actinopteri > Aulopiformes > Paralepididae > Notolepis > Notolepis coatsorum. The sequence goes on along the minus strand of NC_140165.1, from coordinate 56,878,453 downwards.
AATGGATGACTACAAGGGGAAACTGTAATCTTGTGTTATTTATTTTTATTTCAGTTATGATTCATTGGCTGAATTGACTGCAAAGTGAGTCCAGTGTGCTTCATAAATTGTCTTACTCAGTAAATAAGCAAGTAATAACCATTCTACTACTCACCTGATGAACGATTAATAATCCTTCTACTACTCACCTGACAAACAATGAATAATCCTTCTACTACTCACCTGACGAACAATTAATAATCCTTCCACTACTCGCCTGACAAACAATGAATAATCCTTCTACTACTCACCTGACGAACAATTAATAATCCTTCCACTACTCACCTGACAAACAATGAATAATCCTTCTACTACTCACCTGACTAACAATTAATAATCCTTCCACTACTCACCTGACAAACAATGAATAATCCTTCTACTACTCACCTGACGAACAATTAATAATCCTTCCACTCACCTGACAAACAATGAATAATCCTTCTACTACTCACCTGACGAACAATTAATAATCCTTCCACTACTCACCTGACAAACAATGAATAATCCTTCTACTACTCACCTGACGAACAATTAATAATCCTTCTACTACTCACCTGACAAACAATAATCCTTCCACTACTCACCTGACAAACAATGAATAATCCTTCTACTACTCACCTGACGAACAATTAATAATCCTTCTACTACTCACCTGACAAACAATAATCCTTCCACTACTCACCTGACAAACTATAATCCTTCTACTACTCACCTGACAAACAATTAATAATCCTTCTACTACTCACCTGACGAACAATTTCCATAGCTTCATTTGACACACAATTTGGATAATATATTGTCAATACACAGAACAAATATGAAAAGAATATAAATCCAGTATGCAAAAAATGTCTGTCCTCTGCTGTCCATCACTGTTCTGGTGTCTCCTTGTACTGTCCTGCTACTCTCCAAGGGTCTTGCCATGTGGTGTTCTGCTGCTTTCCTGGGGTGCCTTGCCATCGTCAAGACCGTGGCAAGACAGCTCAGACAGTACAGTGTGGAGAGACACCCCAGGACATTTAGTAGAAGAATTAATATGCTGCAGTGAAGATAACATGGAAGGATAAGATCAAGAATGAGGAGGTACTGAGAAGAGCGGGTATGCAAGGAGGACAGCTGCTGGAGAGGTTGAAAAAGAGAAAGATGGAGTTGTGCAGGCACGTGCTGAGAGGATCCAGTGGGGAGATGGGGAATGTGGATGGAAAGAGAGGAAGAGGCTGGGTAGACGACGTCTGTGATTGGAGCGGAGTGAGAGGCGGAATCACTGAGTTGGAGAGAAGAAGTGGGAACAGAATGGGTTGGAGAGTGATAGGCAACCTTCGGAACGAAGAAGCCACCTGATGATGATTAAGGAGTTGGACACGCCTTCCCAGAAGAGAAGAAAAAGAAGCCTACTGTGGTGCTAAACAAGTACAAGTACTGTGTCTCAAATGCAAGGAAGCTTCCCATCACCTTATTTACCTAACTAGGTTCCTAATGAGGTACCTTATTTGACTGGTGTGGATAACCTTTGTAGGCAACATCATGTGACTGACTCCAGCTGAGTTCTAGGCAGGAGGTCAGTTCCGCAAACTTTATGACAAATTCATTAATCAATCATTTTTGGGGGGCGGGAAAGCAATACTTTTATTCCGCCCCCGGTCTAAAAACTCATGATAAGAAAAATATATTACTCTACATATAAATGTTATCTATAGCACTTTTAGTACTGTGAAACATAGAGGAGCCCATTTTTATTTATTACTGGCTGACGGTCTTATTTCATTTCAGAATAATGTTCCATTAATAGCAGACGCATGCAAAGTTAAACATTCTGTTAATTTATTAGCAATTTCTCTATTGTCTGCTAAATAACAAAACATATCAGACATAATTATCAGAATGAACCCTCATTACTTTGAATGAAAGAGACCTGGGGAGTCACGTGACGGTTCCAAGACCCGCCTGGTTCAAGGGAGTCTATTATAGGGAGTTTCTCAAGGTAGCTGGGTTTATAACTTAATAGCTATTATTAGCTTGCAAATGCATAATAATTTTTTATTAATTTCACATACCTACTCTGTGGAAATACGTTTTGTGTGAGACCAGTTAAAGTGGTAAGGTGTTCTTCATTCTCCAATAGTCCAGGACCAGTTTAACCTACAATTGCTAATCTTACAAACTGTGGGTGAATAATTAAATCATAATATGTCATTTCAATCTATAAAAGATAAGGATAATAAGTAAATTATCCATAAATAATGCATCCTTACCCACCTTTTAAACTACCCTGATTGTATCATTGAGGCACCAGAGAATGAACAGAAGTGCATTTACAACATACTGAGCTGTAAACTGAATAGATAAACAAAATGACCAATTAATAAGCAAGTGACCTCAGGAAAATGCACCTATCTTTTAGGTATTATCATGTGTCCACCTGCAAAATCATCTGTACTATTTTTCATTTCGGCCCCCTTGGTAATTGAGTTCGACACCCCTGATCTACAACAAGCTTTGCATGTGAATAGTAATTTATACATTTACAACAGTTAACATGGTATGCTACTCCTTGGTACATGTTTAAATTTAGGATTAGAGGGCTGCCTAACAGTTTGTAAATAACTTATATATTTACTTAGATCATTTGTAACGGTTAAGGAAGAACAATTTACACTTTAGGTTTAGGGGGGATGCAAAATGGTTTGTAAATACTTTGTGTACATGCATAGACCCCTGATTGCAGGTAAGAGTGGTCTGAAAGTGATAGGTTAGACATGTATGTATGATGAAGAATTGTTTACACTAGCGGCTACGTGGCGTAGTGGGCAAGGCGCTCGCCACGAATGACGGAGACGCTGGGCTTGCCTGTTCGAGCCCAGCGCTCCACATTGCTTTCAGTTTAGCTGGTCGTTCATACTAATACACATTGGCCGTATTAGGGGGTGGGAAACTGATGGGTGGGGATCGGGCGTTGTGGACAGCGACTCCTACAGGTCGGTTGGTGCGCCTGCGCAGTGGAATCAGGAAGTGTCGGGGGCAGCGTGAGCCTCCCACACGTTACTCCTCGCCACTGAGAGATCGAGCTGCGCAGGTGAAAAGATGCGACTGCTGTTACCTCAAGTACCGGAGGGGACTTGTGCTATGTATGACTTAGTCCACATTGCAGCCGGCTTGTGGGAGGCAAGAAACAGCGTTCGTGACAGGGGAGGGTTGAATTGGATGATACGAAATTGGGATGGGAGAAAATATAGAAAATGGGAGAAAAAGTGGATCAAAAAAAAATAAAATTGTTTACACTTTAGATGCAAAAGCAAAACCACTTGTAAATTACTTGTAAATGATTCAGTAACACATTTACACACCATTTGTAAGAGAAGAGGAACAGGCCTCATTAAAAAAAACTAGTGCTGTCAGGCGATACATTTTTTTAATCTAATTAATTACAGGATTTGTAATTAATTAATCTAATTAATCACATAACCATTTTATGCCTGATATTCTATATTCTATAATCATATTTCAAATTGCATGTGTCCGGATGGCAGAATTCAGTACTATATCTACAAAACCTTCTGTTTAATCATCTTCCATCTATTAATTTGCTTAGATTTTTCAGGTCTGGTCAATTTGAGCATGGTGTTATTCAGTCAAAGATAAAAAAAAAAAAAAAAAAGATGTATTGATATTCTCATTTGGTTCATTACAATTTACTCAAGCCTAGTAACAGACACAGTATTTCTGACACTGGGAATACATTCCCTGAGATCCATAGATGTCCCTAGAATCAGATACCAAGAACATGCAAATGGACCATATAAAAAAAGGCTGTAAATGTGTATTCTACGTTCTTATGGAATGAATGAGATTTAAAAAAATATATATATATACATTTTAGTTAATTTTCATAACGTGATAATTTGCTGTGTAATTATTTAATAAAATTAACGCGATAAACTGACAGCCCTAAAAAAACATTAGGTAAACATTTGTTTATGATTTGTTTATGAACATTTCATAATTAACTAATAATTTGTAGATGACTTACAACATATTTGAGATGGTAACAGCATTAACTAGGAAGGTGCGCTCAGTAGAGCGCAAATCTCCAGGAGACGGCAGCATAGACTAAATTACAAGCAGGGCTGGAGTAAACAGGAAGTGACACACATTGTTTTATTTTGAGAGAGAAAAAACAACCAGAGGTCTTAGCCACTAGGTGGCACTAAAGTCCCAAGCATTATTGTTTTACTCAAGATTTGTTTTCTTTATTGGGATTGTGTAAAACATTCATTTCAACTAGGGATGTTCAATATTGGCTTTTTTACCGATATCCGATATACCGATATTGTCCAACTCTTAATTTACGATACAGATAGCAACCGATACCGATATATGCAGGGTCCCCCCCCCCCCCCCACAAAAACTAAATAATTTCAGGTAAATAACATTACATATGTCTTGTCGTGGAATTAACACAACATTATGCATACTTTTGACAATAAAAGCATCGATAGGTTAATTTCACTGGATGCATTCAACAAGGCATTCTAAATGTAAACATTATCTGTGCATCTCCCCTTTTCTTATCACTCTCTCTTTCTCTTTCCCTCTCTTTCCTTTTCTCTCCCTTATTTATTGTAGTTTTCCTTGTATACTATTGCTACTGTAATATTTTTTTATTTACTTGTATACTGTACATAACCTTGTTTTTGTTGCAGCCTCCCACCCCCCCTTCCCTCAAAAGGCTTTTGCTTTTTGGTCAGGCTGCTTTTGTATATAAGAATTTGTTCTTCCTAGATTGCCTGTGTAAATACAGGTTAAATATATATATATATATATTTTAACGATACAGATCATTTCCGATATTACATTTTAATGCCAATATCGGCTGATAATATCGGACATCTCTAATTTAAACTCTTACCACGGCACATTCCTGCCTAATCTGTCACTTCACAGTTCATCCTTCCTGGCCACGATGGCAGTCCATGTGAACCAGCCATCTATTCATCCATCCATCTACCTCTCCCTCTGTACATCTGTCAGTGGTGTAGTGTTAGTCCAATATATTTCCATGGTACATACTCCACAAATAGAAGTGTGTACACCTTCCCCTACTGTACACCATCAATCAATCTCTCTCTACTGCGTCTTCAAGCCACTTCTCTCTCTTAGCGACACCTTGCTCTCCTCTCTCTTAACGACACCTTGCTCTCCTCTCTCTTAACGGCACCTTGCTCTCCTCTCTCTTAACGACACCTTGCTCTCCTCTCTTAACGACACCTTGCTCTCCTCTCTCTTAACGACACCTTGCTCTCCTCTCTCTTAACGACACCTTGCTCTCCTCTCTCTTAACGACACCTTGCTCTCCTCTCTCTTAACGACACCTTGCTCTCCTCTCTTAACGACACCTTGCTCTCCTCTCTCTTAACGACACCTTGCTCTCCTCGCTCTTAACGACACCTTGCTCTCCTCTCTCTTAACGACACCTTGCTCTCCTCTCTGTTAACGACACCTTGCTCTCCTCTCTGTTAACGACACCTTGCTCTCCTCTCTCTTAACGACACCTTGCTCTCCTCTCTGTTAACGACACCTTGCTCTCCTCTCTGTTAACGACACCTTGCTCTCCTCTCTCTTAACGACACCTTGCTCTCCTCTCTCTTAACCACACCTTGCTCTCCTCTCTGTTAACGACACCTTGCTCTCCTCTCTGTTAACGACACCTTGCTCTCCTCTCTTAACGACACCTTGCTCTCCTCTCTTAACGACACCTTGCTCTCCTCTCTCTTAACGACACCTTGCTCTCCTCTCTTAACGACACCTTGCTCTCCTCTCTGTTAACGACACCTTGCTCTCCTCTCTTAACGACACCTTGCTCTCCTCTCTCTTAACGACACCTTGCTCTCCTCTCTCTTAACGACACCTTGCTCTCCTCTCTGTTAACGACACCTTGCTCTCCTCTCTCTTATCGACACCTTGCTCTCCTCTCTCTTAACGATACCTTGTTCTCCTCTCTCTTAACGACACCTTGCTCTCCTCTCTCTTAACGACACCTTGCTCTCCTCTCTCTTAACGACACCTTGCTCTCCTCTCTCTTAACGACACCTTGCTCTCCTCTCTTAACGACACCTTGCTCTCCTCTCTTAACGGCACCTTGCTCTCCTCTCTTAACGACACCTTGCTCTCCTCTCTTAACGACACCTTGCTCTCCTCGCTCTTAACGACACCTTGCTCTCCTCTCTGTTAACGACACCTTGCTCTCCTCTCTGTTAACGACACCTTGCTCTCCTCTCTCTTAACGACACCTTGCTCTCCTCTCTCTTAACGACACCTTGTTCTCCTCTCTTAACGACACCTTGCTCTCCTCTCTCTTAACGACACCTTGCTCTCCTCTTAACGACACCTTGCTCTCCTCTCTCTTAACGACACCTTGCTCTCCTCTCTCTTAACGACACCTTGCTCTCCTCTCTGTTAACGACACCTTGCTCTCCTCTCTTAACGACACCTTGCTCTCCTCTCTCTTAACGACACCTTGCTCTCCTCTCTCTTAACGACACCTTGCTCTCCTCTCTCTTAACGACACCTTGCTCTCCTCTCTGTTAACGACACCTTGCTCTCCTCTCTCTTAACGACACCTTGCTCTCCTCTCTCTTAACGATACCTTGTTCTCCTCTCTCTTAACGACACCTTGCTCTCCTCTCTCTTAACGACACCTTGCTCTCCTCTCTCTTAACGACACCTTGCTCTCCTCTCTCTTAACGACACCTTGCTCTCCTCTCTCTTAACGACACCTTGCTCTCCTCTCTGTTAACGACACCTTGCTCTCCTCTCTGTTAACGACACCTTGCTCTCCTCTCTGTTAACGACACCTTGCTCTCCTCTCTGTTAACGACACCTTGCTCTCCTCTCCGTTAACGACACCTTGCTCTCCTCTCTGTTAACGACACCTTGCTCTCCTCTCTGTTAACGACACCTTGCTCTCCTCTCTCTTAACGACACCTTGCTCTCCTCTCTCTTAACGACACCTTGCTCTCCTCTCTATTAATGACACCTTGCTCTCCTCTCTCTTAACGACACCTTGCTCTCCTCTCTCTTAACGACACCTTGCTCTCCTCTCTCTTAACGACACCTTGCTCTCCTCTCTCTTAACGACACCTTGCTCTCCTCTCTCTTAACGACACCTTGCTCTCCTCTCTCTTAACGACACCTTGCTCTCCTCTCTCTTAACGACACCTTGCTCTCCTCTCTCTTAACGACACCTTGCTCTCCTCTGTTAACGACACCTTGCTCTCCTCTCTGTTAATGACACCTTGCTCTCCTCTCTGTTAACGACACCTTGCTCTCCTCTCTTAACGACACCTTGCTCTCCTCTCTGTTAACGACACCTTGCTCTCCCCTCACTTCCTCCTCTTTCAACGTTTCTCCACTCCTTCCCCCTCCCCAGTTCCTCTCTCTCAGGAATCGTCCGTAGGTCGTATCCAGCTGGCGGGGACCCACTGCAGCTCGTCCTGGGCCTTCCCCGCCACCGCCAGGAGCTCTTCGCACGAGTCCTGCAGCTCGTCATTCACGATCACTTTGTCGAAGAACTGGCAGTAGTGGGACTCGATCTTCCTCGCTGCGTCCTCCATCTCCTGAAAGTCTTCATCCTGGGGATTGACAAGAGAGGGTTACCATTTCAAGTTCAAGTTTGTTTTTATTTGTCACGTATAAAGTATATGTACATTACAGTGAATTACATTACAGTGCTTGGTTCTGTATGAGCCCCCTGAGAATGTGCTTCATACAGTAAAAAAGAATAAAGTCCAAACACTATACAAAACACTATACAACATAATAATATACAAACTAAAGTACAACCTAAAGTACAAAATGCTAACTTTTTTAAATGCAAAAACGAGGTATGGATGTAGTGCAATCTTTTTGTAATAAATAGATGGTGTAGTGTTAAAAGTGTTTTAAGGTGTCTAAGTGAATGTTAAAGGTGAGTGTTTGTTTAAAGTGAGTGTGTGTGGGGGTGTGGCTAGGCGAGCAATGGAGTAACACGCTGTTTGTTCTAGCTCCCGTCGAGCCTCTACTTATTTTTATTTTATCTTAATTTAATAAGCTTACGGATTTACAAAACTTAGTGAATCTTACTTAGGGTACATTTGTTCAAACCAATTGTTGTAAACCATTGTTTACACGGACAGATGGCATCAAACCTACGCAAATACAGTTACGTCTCGAATCCAAGTAGGCATGTAAAAGCCTCGACTTCCATTTCTGGGCCACCACCGTCCACACCGTCAAAGATGTCCGGCGTGGATACCACAGCCTTAAAGGCGGAGATTCTCCTCGTGCTGAAATCGGAACTCGCAGAGATAATACAATCGGAATTGAAAGGTGCACTTTCCAAAGAGTTCGACCTTATCAGAAATTATTTGAGAGTGATGAATGAGGAAATGCGAAGATGTGTAGCCACACTGCGTGTGGACATGAACAAAATGGAGGCTACAGTTAAAGGCGTGGAGGGTGGTCTCTCGAGGTGGTCGGACGAGGTGGTAACGCTACAAACCACAATCGAAGACTTAAAATCAGAGATGGCGGGTCTCAGAGGGAAATGTGAGGACATGGAAGGAAGAATGCGGAGGTGCAACGTGAGGATAATTGGGGTGGCTGAGACGGAAGGCTCGAGCTCCACTGCGTCGGTCTCAAAACTACTGAGAGGCGTGCTACGAATGAATAATGAAGTGCTGGTAGACAGCTCGCACAGAACACTGGGGCCGAAGAGGACGGACGGGAAGCCTTGTGCTATCGTGGCTAAACTCCACTACTACCAGGACTGTGTCGAGGTTTTGAGCCGGGCGCGCGCTCAGGCCCCAATACAGTTCAACGGAATGCCTATTGCGATCTTCCCAGACTATGCCACGAATGTCGCGAAGGCCAGGGCTGCGTTTACGGAGGTGAGGAAGCTACTACGCGGTCGTGAGGGCACCCGGTACGGCATTCTTTTTCCAGCCCGACTTCGCATCACGCACAGGGGAGAAGATAAAGAGTTCATCGATGCAGGTGAAGCAATGAGCTACGTCAGAAAGAACATTGTACACGCTGCAGCAGGTGAGACCACATAGAAAGAGAGATGTATCAGTGTGTACGTGCTGCTTATGATATGCAAGTGATGTGAACAATGTATCATATTAACTTCAACAGGACAATATATGTATAGAGGCTACTGTAATGTCTACTGTGTGATAATCTATGTGTAGCGTCATCTGCCTAGCATTGAGAGGACGCCACTGGACACCATATACCAAGCTAAATGACTCACCAATCTCCAGCAAATTCATTGATCTCTACTTATGATGTACAGGTGATGTGAATTTTGGCCCCAATAGGACAATGTGTGTATACACATACAGACATATAAATGTGTACACACATGCTCACACCTACGATGACGCACATGCTTGCACACCTAATGGATGCACTATCTAGAGATTCTAGACGTACCACACACACGTGGGCGCATATTACGCGCATGCACAGACACACATATAGACACATACACGTTTACACATTATACAGATACAGGGGCATGGACCCACACACTCATGCCTACACACCCATACGCTTACACCCTGGCTGTGTCCGATACATCCATACACACACACACATAGGTTCACGTGCACGCAACTGCACGAACACTGAAGGGCATATGCCCAGGTACTAGGGGTGTAACGGTACACAAAATCCACGGTTCGGTACGTACCTCGGTTTTGAAGTCACGGTTCGGTATTTTTTCGGTACAGTTTTTTTTCTTTTTATATAAATTATAATTTTTTTTTTTTTATACAGCTACTGTTTTATATATACTGTTTTTTAGTAATAACTAGAAAGTAATGGTATTTATTCAACAACAGGTGATTGATTAATGATACTAATACAAATCTATACAATGAGTATGGGGCTGCAGCACTGCAGATATACCCTACTCCAATGATCCACACACGGACATTACACGGTGTTGCACTCGCTACCCAGTGGCTCTGCAGATATACCCTACTCAGTCTACAAGGCTCCGTTGATGTAGCATAGAGGATCTGTTGTGAATGATTTTTGCACAATAAATATTCAACATTCTCTTTTGAGACTCCGCCTCAGACTCTTATCATTTGGCACTAAAAGCTAAACATTGTCACCGATATGGCTGTCCGCAACATGTCATTAATTCTGTACGCGAGGTGGTTCAGTGACGACGACTCTAACGTGAGCTAGGTTAGCTAGCAGGAGCTACCGAGAGATGGAAAGACTAATGTTACTGGTGAAAATGTGATTTACGTTGGAATACTCCTTTGCCAACTTGCTGTACTTTGCTTGCAGGTCTGCAGCCATTATTGCTGGATTATGAATAGCCCCAACGTTAGCCAAGGTAACGTTATGGCTAAACCTTTAATGTTAGTTAATGCTAGCTTTCGGTTAGCTGTTCAATGCTAAATAACACCAGCAAGCTCCCCGTCAACACCCCACTCGCGGGAGGATGGCATTTAAGAAAGTATCTGCTGTTAAAATGACAAACAGCATTGACACTTTAATTCACAGTCGGTTAAACACACGTTTGTTTTATAATGCTCACAGCAGACCGCAGTGTTGTTGATAAATTACGTGGGGCCGGGGGGATTTAAGTTCCGCAAAAAAAGGTTGACCATACCGTTGTAATCGTACGGTGCACAGCCTGTACTGTACCGGAGGACCACATTGACGCGGTACAGTACGTATCCGCGTACCGTTGCACCCCTACCAGGTACACACCCATTTGTAGACGCATTGACACACGCACACTCCCACACCTCTTCCAATTTATTCTATATCACCTATCAGGCACCCTTTTTTGTGTTTAACGGGGCATGTTGGTTGCCCTTGCTCGGGAGTAAGGTGTTGTGCCTTATTTCGGGGCCTGCTTGATGTGAGGTTGTTAATGTTAAATATATTATTGTTATGCTTACCGTTTACCGTTGCCACCTATATTACCTTACCTGGTTGGGTGTATCCCACTGGGCAGCTGAAGACCTTATAATACCAAGATCTGAGTGAAAACTTTTACTCTTACTTTTCTTTTCTTTCTCTTTATTATTTTCTTTTACCTAAGGGGCTTGACGGGGGCCTGAGCGGCTGGCTCCATAGGTAGAGCACCTCCAACACAAGCACATTATGTGTGGATTAGTTTCTGAAGGGTATTTTGGGCACCTTGTTTTTTATAGGTGTCAGGGGGGGGGGTTACCGGACTTGTACATTCAACATGCTTAACTGATCAGCCGTCTGTTTTGCTTTTCACCTGCAGTTGTGCTGAGCTCTCTCTAGGTTCCAGATGCATGGCCTCTCTCATCTACTATGATCGACACGGGTGATACCATGGGGCTGGAAGGGTGCTCTGTCAATTTCGTGAGTTGGAATGTTAAATCACTCAACCACCCAGTAAAGCGTAAGAAGATACTTACACATTTAAAACAACTCAATGTAGACGTGGCGTTTTTACAGGAAACACACTTGAAAGCTGCGGACCATGCTTGACTGAGGGGGGGGGGGGGGGTGGGTGGGACAGATGTATCACTCCAACTTCCACACGGAAGCCAGAGGAGCAGCCATTTTGATAGATAAAAACACGCCATTTACTATGTCAAGTGTAGAGGCCGACCCTGCAGGGCGCTATATTATAGTGGTGGGGAAACTGCATTCATTTCCGGTCATTCTGGCTAATATCTACGCACCAAACTGGGACAACCCTTCGTTCTTCACCAGCCTTTTTTCTCGCCTACCGGATATGACCTCGCACCATCTCATCCTTGGCGGCGACATGAATTGTGCACTCTCCCCGGTGCTGGACCGTAGCTCGCCCAGAAAGGCCCCCCAGTCCAGCTCGGCCCGCGCAATCCGGCGCTTTCTTAAATCATATGGGGTAGCTGACGTGTGGCGGTTTCGTAATCCTACATCCAGAGGATACTCCTTTTTTCCCCCGGTCCATAATACCTTCTCGCGCATAGACAGCTTTCTCCTGGATAAGAGACTCCTTCCCCTCGTAACCAAATGCAAATACGGAGCGATAGCTATCTCATAACTGTCCCTTAGTTATGAAAATGAGTATCCCGAATACACGGCTCGGCCACCGCCAGTGGAGACTCAACCCGTTGCTCCTGGATCACCAGAGTGGAAGAAAGGATGGCAGAGGTGTCAATCGTGACTGAAACCAACTCCACTGAGATATCGGAGGTCGAGGATAAATTCCTTTATTACGAAAATAAGATCGCAGACCTGGAGGATCGGAACAGGAGGTGTAATATTAGAATTTATGGCTTGCCCGAGGACATTGAAGAAGATGCGCCGATCTTATACCTAGAAAAGATGATACCACAATGGTTTCCGTCCTCGTCCATCAAAATACCGGAGATTGAGCGGGCACATAGAATTTTTAGGAATGGCCCCACGGAAAAAGCCAGACATCCACACGCTTTTATCTTTTGCTGCTTGCGGTTCCCTACACGACAGGCTATTCTACGAGAGGCCAGAAAACACCCTCCGAAAATGGGCAACTATACCCTCAGATTCGCCGCCGACTTCAGCAACCATACCGCCAGGCGCCGCAGGGCCTTCTCGAAGGCTATGGGGATTGCTCGAGAGAGGGGCATAGAAGCATTCCTAATTTACCCTGCGACTCTGAAAATCAAGGAGGGCCACGGAGTTGTGTCCTGCAACCACCTATTCACATCGGTGTCCGAAGGGGAGCGGTTCCTCAGACGCGACATGGCGACGTCCACCCCGCCCGAGGATGGTGAGCCGAGCACCAGGGAGTAACATGACTCCGGGCCTTGGTTAGCTTAGCGCAAGCTATGCTAACTGTCTGGCTCTTTCAGCTAACTATAACGTTCCACTCGCCTACCACGGCCTTTCGGTCCAACAGAACAGTAACATTCATGGTTTATCTACGCTGTATATTTCCAGAAATGGGTATGTACATTGACTATTTTCGGATATAATTCAGACGCCTTGTGCTTTTTGACGCATTGGTCTTTTTATTGTCTGAGCATTGAACTTCGCAACTGGACTTCGCATTGACTGTTATGCATACTGTCTTTTTTCGAGTTTGTATTTGGATTAACTGTACTTCATAACTTTCACTCGAATGAGCTATGTGCTAACGTATCTGCCGGTCGAGAGGGATGGCCCTCTCTTGGCGGAGCTATCTACGTGAATCAGGCTAACAGGCCTTAGCCTGATTAAGCAATGCTCAAGACATGCCGGTTGACCAGCTCTCCTAGCTAACATTACCTCACCACGTGTTTACTGTGGCTCGTTTGCTACGGTTGCACACTGACCTTTTTCAAGTATAATTCAGACGACCGGTGCTATTTAACGAATTTGCCTTTTTATTGTCTGCTCTAGTTCATCTCAGACAAATTGTGTTTTAATGCACCTGTTGTTACCGTCTGCACTTTAAACTGCACATTGAACGTTGTATAGATTTCTTCTCTCAGTTGAGTGAAATGGGTTCTACTTTTCTGATTTGTTACAATATGTGACCCAGTCTGGTGATGATGCCTACAAGTCGCCAGGGTGAAATGACAGAGAGACACAATACATGTTGTTTTATTTTTATTTTTTATATATATATAACTACAGTTCGAGAGTTGAAGAACATATTTAGTATAACAGCGAACAGATATAATAACTCTAATTGTAAGAATTCTGTTCCGTGTTTAAAAAAGGCTGTTTTGAAACAGTTTGTCCTCTCCACAGAGGAGAGGTGGGGGCTGGGTTTATTTTTGCATCTGAATAGAGCTGTGCGTTGGGAGGTATGCCCACGCTGTGTGTTTATTCAGATTCACTGAGCCAGGTAAAGGCATTCACACAGAGAGAGTCATTAACGTTAACAATGGACGCACAGAGATTGTCAGTATACGTGGCCTGGCACGCTCAGGTTTGACAAGGTCCCTGGTCGAGGAGCGCAAAATCCATGGACTGAGGAGAGCTCTGTACTCGATCCCCTGCGCGGTATTCCAGCCTGCTGAAGTAGACCGAGACAGAGAGCTCTAATAGCAGCGGGGAAGCAGTCTCTCTCTCTCCCTCTCTCTCGCCCACTACTGCATCAGCTAACGCTAGTCAACAGCCAGCAGACCGAGAGCTCTCATAGCAGCGGGGAAGCAGTCTCTCTCTAGTACTCATTTATATATTTGATTATAGTTATACAGTAGAAGCCCTTAGAAGTCCAGCATTTACTGCTACTCTACCACTACTCCACCACTCCACTTTGTGACTCCTATTGTTCTGGATTTCACACCTCCACTGCCTGCCACAGGCTGGGGAGATTTTCATCTTACATTTTTATTCGTCCCAAATGTCCCAGCCCCATCCAATTTCTTAGCTTTTTTCACTGTTTATTTATCATGCATTGCAACACTAATATATGGTACAGTAGCCCAAGTCAGACTGCCCATATAAAAATTATCTTGGGGGTGGGCGGCTACGTGGCGTAGTGGGCAAGGCGCTCACCACAAAATCTGGAGACGCCCAGCGCTCCACATTTGCTTTCAATTTAGCTGGTCGTCCGTACTAATACACATTGGCCGTATTAGGGGGTGGGAAACTGATGGGTGGGGATCGGGCGTTGTGGACAGCGACTCCTACAGGTCGGTTGGTGCGCCTGCGCAGTAGAATCAGGAAGTGTCGGGGGCAGCGTGAGCCTCCCACGCGTTACTCATTGCCACTGAGAGATCGAGCTGCGCAGGTGAAAAGATGCGACTGCTGTTACCTCAAGTACTGGAGGGGACTTGTGCTATGTATGACTTAGTCCACATTGCAGCCGGCTTGTGGGAGGCAAGAAACAGCGTTTGTGACAGGGGAGGGTTGAATTGGATGATACGAAATTGGGATGGGAGAAAATATAGAAAATGGGAGAAAAAGTGGATAAAAAAAAATTATCTTGGGGGTCTGAGGGCAGTAGCCCCCGACCCCCTCCCTAAGGGAAGCACTTAAGTTAAGTACCCTTGCGTTGTTTACAGCAGAACATTTACTTAAGCACTTACGTTAAGTACCCTCGCGTTGTTTACTGCAGAACATTAACACCTAGTGCTAGTTCTAAAGTGACATCGGAGTGACATAGGAGTGGCAGAAGGGACCTGATTCTGAAAAGATTCATCTGTAGTTAGATGTTGGAAAAGCTTGAAAAGGCACCTTGAAAATGCATGAAAATTGCTTGAACTATGATTATAGTTATCTACTGTACAATGTCATGTTATCTGCTGTATAATGTCATGTAGACTTTTCACAATCATTACTGTGACAGCACTTAATTATGTTAATGCTATTCAGGTGAGGGTAGTTGTCCACACCCCCCCCCCCCCCCAAACTAGCTAAAGTGTGAAAATCTTTGAGAGGCATTTTCTCCCCTTGAGTGTTCTAGACAACAGACTGCTTTACAAGATTTAAATTAATATATGATATTCAAAACATTCTCAGATTTCAAAGTATGACACATCATTTGAAAGCTTACATTCTGTACTTTAACAATCTGGAAAATGAAAATGGAGACATGTCGGCACAAATGCTGGACTTGGTCACATATACCTTACAAGTTATTAGTATGGTTAAGATTAGGGTTGGGCATCGTTTGGATTTGAACGATTCCGGTTCCGATTCTCCATTTCGATTCCTGTTCTAAACTATTCTCGATTCCGATTCTTTGAGGTGCAGGTCAAAACAGGTCACAGCTTATTTCGCAGGAGAATATTATTATTATTTTTTTATCTTAAATTTTTTTTCATACTATTCACATTGTCAGTTGACTTGATACAGTTTAATTTGGTTGCTGTACTGTAACTAGGGTATTAATTAACAAAGTAAAAAAAAAAAAAAAAAAATTCTTTCCAAATCGAAATTAAGAATCGAAATGCAAATATGTTACTTCCGGTTCCAGAACCGGAAGTTAGGAACCGGTTCCTATTAGAACCGGTTCTCAGTGCCCAACCCTAGTTAAGATACATGTTGTTGTTGTGATTGCTGTGCTCGGTCAGGGTTGACCAACTGATGTTTGATCGATACCGGACAAGTATTTTGAAGGGGGGGAGGGGGGTGGGAATGGGGGATTGTGAGGTTTTATGTTTTTCTTTGCATTCGAATCGCTCTGTTTTATGTTTGTTCTCACGCTCGGATCTCAATAGGACCTTAACACAATGGCGCCCGACCACGGAGATCTCCGTGTTTCGATTCCACCCGTTGTGGACAGAAGCACGGATATATCCGTGGCAAGTTGTTATTGCTTTTATTCCATTTTAATAACCTATTCAAGGTCGCCGAGCGGCACTGCAGATTTACCCTACTCTTTGAATTCGCCAACGTGCAATACCGGCCAGATCCTCTTAGGGGCGCTATCGTGATAATAGAGTGTTCCCTGTGGCAGAAGTTGTCTTTTTTTTTTTGGATCTCTAATGTAGTTTTCTACTCATCTGAAGCGATAGCTATTGTCTGTTGCACGGGATACAGTTTGAATTGCGGATTTCACTATGCAATAAGGGGATTTATCATCAGCCAATGGACATATCGATCTACCAGATGGCGATCGATAACGGGGAAATGCTCGGGGGGATCCAACCGGCTCATGGTAAGATCTTTTTCACGTAAATTACAGCCCAATCGAGCCTTGTTATGATACGATACGATCGGCCTACTGAATGTGGCTACTTAGACGAACACGGTTATTGGTAATCAATAATAAGAAACGACGTCCCCCGCCCCCCCCCCCCCCCTTTCATGCATACATGCTTGAGGATCGTGCCGATCATATGCAGTTTGAGTTTTAACTGTAGCATCTGTATAACGGAAATGCCATTGGATATAACGTTAGTAACTATTAGCCCTTTATCTCGCCTCCCAGGAAATATACTAGACCAAATACCGTATAACGCTTATATTCACGGCGCTATAAAATGAGAGCGTATTGATGATTTTTTTTTCTTTAATCCATTTTGAAGGGACGGTTTATGGTCCCAATTGACAGATAGCAATACTATAAAGTATAGATTTAGCTCTACAAACAGCCCCACGTCGGTTTACATTTGCCGGTCCTCTAGAGATTTATTAGACGCATCCCAATGGCCCTGAATGTGTTAACAAATGGTTATATATCTGTTATGGTACTCTACTCCAAACGAATTACGTTCAGTCATACTGCAGCCTTCGTAGACTATGGCTAATTTGAACATATTCATCTGGAATACAGGGGGTCTCAATATAATAATAATAATACATCTATTTTATATAGCGCTTTTCCAGGTGCTCAAAGACGCTTCACATGGGCAGGAGAGACAAACTATGGCAAAACAAAAAAACAGAACAAAACAGAACAAAAATAATACATGACAAAATAAAATAAAACCGACAGAATTAGAGGTCAAAAGCAAGATTGAAAAGGTGGGTTTTGAGGGCTGATTTAAAAGATGTCAGGGTGTTTGCATCACGGATATGGCTGGGGAGGGCATTCCAGAGGGAGGGGGCAGCAGCAGCAAAGGCCCTGTCGCCCCAGGTCCGGAGCTTGGTCGTGGGAGGTGTTAGGAGGTTGGCATCTGCAGACCTAAGGCGACGGGTGGGCGTGTGACGGTGGAGGAGGTCGGACAGGTAGGGAGGGGCAAGGTTGTTGAGGGCTTTAAATGTGATGAGTAGTATTTTAAAATGTATCCTGTATTTGATTGGAAGCCAGTGGAGGTCGTGGAGGACAGGGGTGATGTGATCAGAGCGACGGGTGGAGGTGAGCATGCGGGCAGCAGAGTTTTGGACATATTGGAGTTTATTGAGAATAGTGTTTGGTGAGCCGTAGAGGATGCTGTTGCAGTAATATAGTCTTGATGATATGAATGCATGAACCAGTGTTTCAGCAGCGGAGAGTGATAGGGAGGGGCGAAGACGAGCAATGTTCCGGAGGTGATAGAAGGCAGATTTGGTTATGTGGTTCACATGGGGGAGGAAAGAAAGGGTGGAGTCCAGGATGATGCCAAGGTTACGGACGTGAGTGGAGGGGGTGACAATGGTACCATCAATATTTAGGGTGAAATCCTGGGTGTGGCTGGTGAGGGATTTTGGACCGATAATGATGATTTCTGATTTATTGCAGTTTAATTTGAGAAAGTTATTTTGCATCCATGTTTTGATGTCTGTGAGGCAGGTGCTGAGGGTGGAGAGAGTGGCTGGAGTGATAGTCTTGGTGGAGAGGTAGAGCTGAGTGTCGTCTGCATAACAGTGAAAACGCAGGCCATGTTGGCGGAGAATCAGACCAAGTGGAAGGATGTAGAGGATGAAGAGCAGGGGACCAAGTTCTGAGCCTTGGGGGACACCATGAGTGATGGGGACAGTGGGGGATTTGCAGTTGTTGATAGAGATGAATTGGTGCCTGTGTGAGAGGTATGATTGGAGCAAGGTGAGGGGGATTCCGGAGATGCCAACGGAGGACTGGAGACGAGTGACGAGGATGGGGTGACTGATGGTGTCAAAAGCAGCGCTGAGGTCTAGGAGAATGAGGATGGAGAGGGAACCAGAGTCGGCAGAGAGGAGTATGTCGTTGGTGACCTTTAGAAGAGCAGTTTCGGTGCTATGTTTGGTGCGGAATCCGGATTGAAATGTATCATAAAGGTTATTGTTGTCGAGGTAGGATTTTAATTGGGAGGCAATGGCTCGCTCAATTATTTTTGAGAGGAAGGGGAGGTTGGAAATGGGGCGGAAATTATCAAGGGTTTCAGGGTTGAGACCGGGTTTTTTTAGTAGGGGGGTGACAGAAGCAATTTTGAGGGCGGGGGGAAATAGGCCAGTGGTCAGAGGTGTTTACAATGGAGGTGATTAGGGGAGAAAGGGCAGGGAGACAAGCCTTGACTAGGATGGAGGGGATAGGGTCCAGGATGCAGGTAGAAGTTTTCATTGTAGAGAGAATATACCGCATAAACGCACAAGTGTACTAACGTGGCTAAAAAGGAAGGAAGTGGACCTTGCATTACTGAGTGAAACACACCTTTTATTGGCGGATAACGCAAGACTGGCAAATAAATTTGACCATAACACCTTTTTTTTTTATCTGCTTTTTCTCCCCATTTTTCTATTTTCCTCCTGTCCCCAATTTCGTATTGTCCAATTCTACCCTCCCCTGTCTCGAACGTTGTTAGGCCATGCCTCCCACAAGCCGGCTGCAATGTGGACGAAGCCTTGCATCATGTGTCCCCTCCGGTACTCGAGGAGGCAGCCGTCGCATCTTTTCACCTGCACAGCGCGATCTCTCAGCGGCGAGGGTCTGCGTGGGAGGGACACGTCGCCCTCGTCGCTTCCTGATTCTACTGCGCAGGCGCACCAACCGACCTGTAGGAGTCGCTGTCCACAACGTCCGATCCCCACCCACCAGCTTCCCACCCCCTAATACTGCCAATTGTATTAGTATGAACGACCAGTAGGGATGGGTATCGTTAGGATTTTATCGATACTACTACTCCTATCGATACTGCTTAACGGTTCGGTACTTTATCGATACTCTTATCGGTTCTTTTTGATAATTTTTTTATGGTTTTTATATTTGCAGTTGAGAGCATTGGTCATCTCCCTACAGTAAAGATTAGAAATGATTGAATTATTGTAAATGTGTGTGGAGTGGTGGGAATAGCTGCTTCAATAATAACTTATAACAACAACAGACAAGTTAGACAACTATGTATACAAAAAAAACGATATACACTGAATGATTAGTTGTTACCTAAAGTCCTTGGACTCCACTGTAGAGAACGGGTGCAGGCCTTTGACAACAAACTTTGTCACAGCCCTGTGACACTCGTTCACCCTATCCTCTGTCATCTTTCCTCTAGCTGCTAGGGAGAAAGGACTTTGGGTGGTGGAGGTAGAGGGAGGATGTGTGGTGGGCTCACTGGCCTGGGACACATTGGTGGCTGACCTCAGCTTGACGATCTATAAAAAGTTTTTAGATTGTAGTATTTGTAGCTAAACAATTATTTTGTTTATTAGCCTATTTGTAATAATTCGTTATTAGCCTAGGAAACTCCGTATCTTGGCTTACCGGCTGCAGTGGACGTGGATGCAGATGGACCACTGCGCGCAAGGCAGTCGAATACGGCGCATTTCTGCACACTAATATAGTGTTTTGCAAACAAATGTTTTGATAGATTGCTCGTATTGCCACCCTTACTGGCAAATGTTTTGTTGCACTTGTGAACGCTTCGCTCTATCCGCCATCACGACTCAGTCCATGCAGAGCTGTCTGTGTCTGTGTGCAGCGCGCGTCGGCACGAAGACAGCGCTGAGATGCTTCCAGCTGCAGCACATCAGGTGTGCGGGGCTTGTATGTGCGGGGCTTGTAAGCGCTGCTGTCTGACGTGCTGCAGCTGCATACTATTGACAGCGCTTTCATTAAGGAGTACCCGTATGTATGTGTAGCGCGACTCGCGAGGAGTGTGTGTAATAATGACTCGCTGCTTCTCGTGCAGAGACAGAGAGAGGAGAGATCGTTCGCAACTTTTAAATAATAATAATAATAATAATAATTTCTCTAGAGTATCGATAGCAGTACCGAGGACGTCGGAGCTTATAAATACTCCGGTATTTTCTAATATAGTACCGGTTCCCGTTTAAAACCGGGGTCCGGGGGGCATCCCTAACGACCAGCCAAGCTGGTAGCAACGCAGAGAGCTGGGCTCGAACCCAGCATCTCCTGCGTTGGTGGCGAGCGCCTTGCCCACTGCGCCACCTAGCCACCCTACCATGACATAAGTTATTCTTCTTTTGACACCAAGACCCGTGGGGTAGCCATAATAGCGAAGCGGAAATTGAATATTAAACTGTTAGATGTGTGGTCCGATGCAGAAGGCCGAATTACTATTGCTAAAATAGAATGTTCAAACCGCAAAATTTCGCTGATTTCTGCTTACGCCCCTAATGTGTATGACGCTAACTTTTATGCTGTTCTCACTGCAGCAATGCTGAAACTACCTGATTACTCATTAATAGTAGGAGCTGATTTTAATGCAGTTTGGGATCCATTGATTGATAGGTCCAGTCACGGTGAAACCTTTGATCAGAAGCAAGCTACCACGGCCCTACGGGCCTGGTCTAAGGACACGGGGGTAATCGATATGTGGCGATCGCTCAACCCATCCGCGAGAGATTATTCCTTCTTCTCATCGAGACATAAGACTTTGTCCAGGATTGATTATGTTTTTTCTTCCCCACGGCTCTTTGATAGCTTTGATGTTGACTTATTACCCATAGCACTTTCAGACCACAAAGGTAACCTACTTAAGGTTTCACTCAGTAAAATAACATCCCGTGCCCCTAGGTGGCGCTTTAACTCTACACTACTGAAAAACGGAGAGTTTAACTTGCAATTTAAAGAAAAGCTCACTGAATTCCTGCAGTTTAATGCAGGCTCGGTACAGGATCCCAGAATTATATGGGATTCGGTTAATGGTTTTATCAGAAATAACACTACTCTCTTTGCATCTAATCTCCGCAAGGGACGTCTCTCCAAGCTGGTGGAACTGGAAAAGCTTCATGCCACGTTGATCTCTTCATTGCAGCACAACTACTCTAGTCGACTGGAGCTTCAAATTAAGGTAGTGAAAAAAGAGATTAACTCCATTTTAAGACAACAATCTGAATTTCAAATGCACAGAACAAGACAGCACTACTACTTTCACGGTTCCAGGCCTAGTCACCTATTAGCTATGAAGATACGTGCCAGTGAACAATTTGCGGATATCCCATCCATTAAGAACCAACAGGGGGAGGTAACCATCAACCCCAAAAAGATGAATGATACATTTAGCTCTTTTTATTCCAACCTGTACAAGTCAGAGGTGGTCTTTGATCATACCAAGCTGGAGGATTTCCTTGATCGAATCAACTTACCACAGATCTCGGAAGATAGTGCTAAACTGTTAGCTGCACCTATCACGCTAGCTGAACTTAGAAGTGATTGCAGATATGCAACGGGGCAAGGCTCCTGGATGGGACAGCATCTCACCGGAACTCTATCTTGCATTCTGGGATGTACTCTGTCCCTTATTACTCTCAATGATTTTACATTCAATCAAAGAGGGCAATTTTTCCAGAGATGTCAATATAGCACTTATATCTGTTTTACTCAAGAAAGATAAGGACCCCACCGAGTGTGGCAGCTACAGGCCCCTAAGTCTCCTCGGAGCCGATCTTAAGCTATATGCCAAGGTTCTAGCCACCCGACTTCAAAAGCATATGACATCTCTAGTTCATCCTGATCAGACCGGCTTCATAAGAGGCCACCTGGTTACTGATAACATCAGACGGTTACTGCACGTGATTGATGCCAGCAAGGATGTGGCAGTCCCTACAGCGGTCATGTCCTTGGACGCAATGAAGGCATTTGACAGATTGGAGTGGTCTTACTTGTGGGCAGTTCTTAGAAGGATGGGGTTGGGAGAGGATTTTATTCATATGATCAAAGTTCTCTACACAGGACCTTCGGCCATGATCTTAACAGGAAAGTTCTTCTCACCACTCTTCTCTGTCTCGCGCTCTTCTAGACAGGGTTGCCCTCTTAGTCCCGGTCTTTTCGCCTTATCTCTCGAACCTCAAGCTCAATACATAAGACAATCCCAAATTATATCTCCTGTTTCAATTCAGGGCACACAGCACCATATCAGCTTATACGCAGATGATGTACTCCTGTTTATGCAGAATCCCTCCGTCTCTCTACCTCATCTTCTCAATGTGATAGATGAGTTTGGCAGCCTATCCGGCTTTAAGATCAACTGGCCAAAATCTGCTTTTCTTCCACTTAATGAGCCTGCGAAGGCTACCATCCTGCCTGCAAACATACTTATGGTGGAGCACTTTAAATGTCTCGGAATTGAAATATTCCCTACTATTAGCCAGGCGATACGGTATAACTACTCCAGCTTGCGTGACAGGATTACAAATGACTTCAACAGATGGTCCAAATAAAAAAAATCATTACAGGTCCGTGCGTCAATGATTAAAATGAATATTTTACCCAGAATATCAGCTCAATGCTCCCGTTGCCTCCTCCTGTTGGTTATTGGCAGAAGTTGCACTCTGCCTCATATAAATTCGTTTGGAATAATAAACGCCCGCGCTTGAAGAGATCAACTGCCCAAAGAAGTAAACTCGATGGAGGCTTAGCATTTCCAGACTTTAAATATTATTTTCAAGCTTTCTCTCTGAGACCTCTGATCACTTGGTTTGACGCTCAAGCAGCTGTGTCTTGGCGACCATTGGAGGAGAAGATGGTGTCCCCACATAGACTTCAAGATATTGTGTATACCAACATTTCAATTAAGCAATGCAAATTACGATTTGGCCCGCTTATCACACATGTGATCCAGACCTGGCGTGATACCCAGAAAGCATGTACTAACCGCCATAAATGGCACACACATTCCCCTCTATTTAATAACAATTTACTCCTTATTGGACAACAACATATTAGGTACCCTAGATGGGAAAAGAAAGGCATCCATACGTTGGGTGACATCTTCGATAACTCTGGTCTCCGATCTTTCCAAGATCTATCCAATGGATATGATCTCCCCAGAACCTCCTTTTTCTTTTATTTACAAATAAGAGCAGCCCTGAGGGCTCATGGCGTTCCATGGGATGTTCCACTAGAGCGTCACACTTTCACAAATTCTTTTATGACAAAGAGACATAGAGAGGCTTCGTTTCTGACTTTTATCGCCATTTACTTAGGTCCTCATATAAGGACCTCCCCCTGGATACGATTTGGAGAAAGGATGTCCCGGAGTTGGATGTAGATTTTGATTGGGATGCAGTCCGGGAAAATGTACGGCTGTCCTCACGCAACCCAGATCACCAACAGATTCATCTAAATTTTGTTCATAGGACTTATTTGACCCCTAGACGATTGAATCTAATGGGTCTCAGACCTGACTCTCGATGTACTTTATGTCCAAACGGTGCCATCGGAACATTAATGCATATGTACTGGGAATGTCCTCCTGTTGAGCTTTTTTGGGAAGAGATTGCCACCCAGCTATCAGATATTTTCTCTCTGACCATCCCTGTTCTGCCTTCTGTTTTATTATTGAATGAGATTTCTCAATTACCGACATCTACACATGTGAAGAGACTCATTCTAGCCGGCCTCACAGCCGCCAAAAAATGTATTGCCTCACGATGGATACACCCAGACAAGCTATGTCCGAAGGTATGGATTCTTACCTACCTCGATGTGATATATCTGGAGATATCCACTGCACAAGTTTTAGGGGTTAACGAGGCGAATATTGCAATCTGGTTGGCAGCAGTTGCAAAGCTTAAAGGTCAACCTTCACGTTGTATTTTTGTTCAATAAACAATGTGGACTAGGCCAACAGTGACTTTCATGAAGAATGGGAAAAAAAAAGTATTGAAATTGACCCAGTTTTAGCGTTTTTATCAAACATTTTGTCTGCCCAACACAATCACCACGCACGTGCATATTTTAATCAATGGTTCATAACGTGCGTGTGTAATCGAAATGATCGTCACAACAGGTGCAGGGCACCAGGGGGCTCACCAGGGGGCGCTGAGAGTCACACACAGCTAGTGGCAGGCACTGATATATGCTTGCTACTACTAGCCGAATGAAAATGTATCTGTTTCACCTAACACTATTGCTCCGTGATTATAGCCACCCATCTCTAAAGCCACCACCCATCTCTAAAACCATAACCACGTTACCATATTTGTAATAATGTAAATCATTGTGTCGTTGTACACATATTGTGTTTATAACGTTAGTAGCTAACATAGCTTAGCTTGGTAGCTATTGTGCTAACAAAATATCCCGACATCCGGCTCGCTGGCCGGCATGAACGGCCGACCCAAAATGGTTCTCTCCTCTCTGTACACCCCGTCCCCACGGGTACCCTGCCGGGGGGCCATGGACGCGACAACGGCGACAATGGTGGCAGCCTGTAGGGTGCTCGAGCCCGTAAAGGCTAGTGGTTCACGATAGCTATGAGCTAACAACGGCCGCCGCTGTTGTCGCGTCCACAAGCTCCTCCGCAGGACACCCGCGAGGACGGGGGCACACAAAGAGGAGAGAACCATAGGCTAACGTCAGTGTAGTGGTCCTGACTGTAGGCAGCAGGGACGGCGGAGCTATATAGGCTAACTGTGATGCACCTAGTGGGCCACCATTGAACTAGTACTATGACCCGGACGGGCAAGGCATTTCCTGAAGTGACGTCACGGCCGTGCTAGCTTTTAGATTCGGCTCATTAATATGCACCTGTAGTGACGTCGGCGTTTGATAAGCTTTTTTGATTCGCGCGTGCATGTTATTCGTGCGTGGACCTTTTTAACTCTTTCAGAGTGGCATTTCCGGTGTCAAATGGAAAAAAATAAATAATGAAATTATATACCAATGATGTAAACTACCCATAATTGATCAGTAGGGTTTAACCTGGAGGTTGGGCTTTAAAGAGCGCATATGATTTTCGATTGCTAGATAATATATTATGTATGGGGGGGGGGGGGGGGGGGGTGGCGCGGGCGAAGAGCGAGCGAGTGCCCATGCCCACTTATTTTTTCTTTTAGTTTTTTCTTGTAATTTTAATTATGTATATTTTTTGGGCCCCCTTTGGCTGTGGATCTGGTGGTCGTGGGCTCGGACTGGGGGGGGCATGGTTCGGGGTTTCTGCGGGTCAGGGCATTAAAGAGGCGTGATGCTTTGGCTCACGGGGGCGCCGGATTCCGGGTCCTCCGGGGTTGGGGTTCGCGGCTGCCGGGTCTGGAGTTGGAGGGGACTCAGGAGGCTCATTATAGTCCATGTATCTATTTTTCTTTTATAATTATCTCTCATTTTAAGTCTGTTGAAATATTTTATTTTTATATTATGTCTTGTCATTATTATTATTATTATTATTATTATTATTATTATTATTATTATTATTATTATTATTATTATTATTATTATTATTATTATTATTATTGTTGTCGATGTCATGTGATTTGTGTTATGTCAAAAAAGAAACAGAATAAAAATGTGATCACAAAAAAATTCAAAACATAACACGAGGAAATGGTATTTTGACACCGTTACGTAACCGTGTAACACATCCATGCACCGTTACGTAACCGCGTAACACACCCATGCACCGTTACCTAACCGTGTAACACATCCAGGCACTGTTACGTAACCGTGCAACACATCCAGGCACCGTTACGTAACCATGTAACACATCCATGCACCGTTACGTAACCGTGTAGCACACCCATGCACTGTTGCATAACCGTGTAGCACATCCAGGCACCGTTATGTAACTGTGTAGCACATCCAGGAGTAAACGAGATGGAAGGAAAAGTTGTTTTTACAATTTATGTGTATTTGGAAAAATCTGGTTTGTGCGCAACACAGAAAAGACGGAGGGGGGGCTCACTTTGAAAGGTCTGTTGACGTAGTAGGGGGTGGTGATGTGGGCGGTCTGTCTGGTCTCTCTCAGGCGCTCCACTGGCGGTGGCTTCACGTAGACCACGTACGCCTTCAGCTCGTGTGTCCTCACAGACTGAATAGCCTGGAAGGACAAAGAAAACGGCAAGGATTCTGTGTTAAGGCACCTTTACCTTTACGGAGGTTTGTTTACATCGGCAGAGGCTGCGAATAGTTTACAAAATATATTTATTATAGAATAGAATAGAATAGAATAGAATAGAATAGAATAGAAATACTTTTATTATCCCGTGGGAAATTTGACACTGCAAATCGCTCAACATTTAAACATTTAGACAGAACAGGTCACGAATTAGAATAATAAAACGAATCAAATCAAGTTGCCTAGGATAAGAGTAGAGTAAAATAGAATAAAAATGGAATAAAATATACAGTAAATAAATACAGTAAAAATATACTGAAGTCTACAGTAGGTGTAATATTGCACAGTGCTGTTTCAAACTAAGTCTTTACATTACTTGTACAGTAATGTAATTCTTAGAATTATTCAAATGTATGCCTTTCTAAATTGTGTCTTTACATTTGATCATTTAGCCGACGCTTTTATCCGAAGCGACGTCAGCAGGAAGGGTACAACTCTTTCAGCTGAGTAACGATGTTCATCAAAGTGTTGAAACTTGAGTGCTGCAGTGTTGAGTGCATAGTAGTAGAGACATATTAGTATAGTAGGAAGAGTGCATGATAGTAGAAGACCGTAAGTAGGTTTGTTCTTTTTGTGTGTTTTTCTCATTTCAGATATTGATTGAAGAAGTGTGACTTTAGGTACAGGTGTTACTTTGACATTCCAGAAAAGATGGGATCAGGGATCTGAAAGGAAACAGGGATCTGAAAGGAAACCGAATTAAGACGTACGTTGGGTTCGATGTCGATGACACAGATCTTTCCGTTGGCCAAAACCTCCTTCACGGCCTCGATGCTGGTGCCGTAGAAACTGCCTTTGTACTCTCCGTACTCCAGAAACCTGGCGGACATCAGAGAGGTTTGGTTTAGGTAGTTGTTGTTTTTTCTTATTTTAATTATTTGAAATCTTCAGATGAAGAACTATGTTACATTTGTTTGAATGAAACCTGTCACTTTTTCATGAAATTTAAATATTGCTTTTTGTAGCTAGCTAAATCACTTCTAAAAGACCTTCACAACAGCGATGCATGCATAGCTAGTCTGTTATATAAAGTCAAGATATCACTTGGAGTGTGAATGTGATACCGGTTCTCAACCTCTATTGATAGCGTGTACACCAACACTCAAACTCACTCAAACCTTGAGATAATCAGGTCTGAAAACGTTCACATAACGTTGATTTTGTTAAGTGAGTAGTTTCAAGTGAAACAGAAGCCGTACCTATTGTTAGGGCTGCTCGTTTGTGGTTATGATTCTTTTTTATTATATTAAAATCATGATTATTAAACACGATTACTCATTGATCCGAGAACATTGTATGCGTTTATTGCACTTTTTTTTGTTAAATGTAACTTGAAATTGGTTGTGTTTCCTTGCGGTGTAACAAATCTTGCACAGTATTTTAGCCTGTTCAAAGTCCAAAATAATAATAATAAAAAACAAGTGTTTTTCAGACTACTGAATTAGTTTCACCTTTCTTCTCGAACAAAGGCCTTTCTGTCATCTTCTACAAAATAACTGGAGAAACGCGCCGTGGTTCCTCCCTCCTCAACACAAGCTGAAACTACTGTTTGGGCTTGAGGGAACCGCTGTGAAGGAAGGGTGCGCTGCATTTACATTTACCTATTGTTATACACCATGTTGTCGACCACCTCGCGGCTGGTGAACTGGTACTCTCTTCCACTTTCCTCGTAGCTCTGGGGGGTGAACTGGTACTCTCTTCCACTTTCCTCGTAGCTCTGGGGAGCCCGGGTGGTGTCTGGCGTAATGGAAGGACACATCAGGTTAGATCCCAGACACTATCACACACACACAGCTGAGGTATTGATTCTGACGCCGCGTTCCGGAAATGAAGAACGTTGGAAATTCCGGCCCGACTAGGAAAGATGCAGTAGAACGTAAGGGGCGCTTGAATTTGGAATTCTGAGTTTGAAATACATGTCGTCTTTGGAAACTTTTAAATGACATTTTCTAAATAAATGTTACTCCTGTGGTCATTCAATTCAAAGCGTTTTTCTGCAGGTGTTTCTGGTGTTCTGACCTCTGGTCCTCTGACCTCTGCCACACTAACATCTAGCATGTGTCTCTGCTGCTCTGACCTCTGACCTCAGCCACACTAACATCTAGCAGGTGTCTCTGCTGCTCTGACCTCTGACCTCAGCCACATTAACATCTAGCAGGTGTCTCTGCTGCTCTGACCTCTGACCTCAGCCACACTAACATCTAGCAGGTGTCTCTGACCTCAGCCACACTAACATCTAGCAGGTGTCTCTGCTGCTCTGACCTCTGACCTCAGCCACACTAACATCGAGCAGGTGTCTCTGCTGCTCTGACCTCTGTTTTCTCCTAAGCTGGACCCATGGAACACAGAGGTCCAATAATAACATCCCAATTGGGAATTTCCAACTCTAAATTAAAGGGACACTTCACCAAAAGATAATGTTGATTTATTTTGCACATAATCTCACACACATCCAAAAACCCTCAACAGTTTTGCATAGATTAATTTAGTTTGACAGTTGAGAGTAAATGAGTTTGGATATGGCCACCCGTGATGTCATCGGGGGCATTGAATCCTTGTGTTGTGTTAATCACAGCTCCATGAAATAACAAGGTAGCAGTCCCTATGAGACAAGGAAGGTATTGCTATTTTTTTTTATCTACATAATTTCACGGTGGAGCTGTAATTAACACAACACAATGATTCAATGTTCCGATTGTCGTTGAAGTGCCCCTTTAAAATGTTTAATTAAAATAAAGAAAAGAGATTTGATTGAGATTGATACGTACGAGGCACGGCCCCTTGGAAGACAGTGGGGTTGATTTCAATCAGTCGCCTCCGAAGTTCGTTCACTCCCACACCAGACGCACCTGAAGAGGAGGAAGAGGTCATTTGTTTACATTTACATGTAGTCATTTAGCTGAACGCTTTTATCCAAAGTGACTTACAAGTTCTGTTCAACAGGTCAGCAGGGAGGGTACAACTATGGCAGCTAAGGCTAAGTGACATTGTTCGTCAAACAGTGTCAAACTTGAGTGCTACAGTCTTGGAGCATAGTAGTAAAGACATATTCGCATAGTAGGCAGTAATAATAGGAGAGGTGGATTCCTTAGTAGCAGAGTGCATATTAGTAAAAGATGAAGTAGTAGTGTTCGTGTCCCTGCTCCGCAGGTCGATGGGACGAGATGGTTAGAGGAAACCAGTGCTAGTGGTCAGAACGGGGACACACTCATCACGTCTCACTCGTCACGTCTCACTCGTCACGTCTCACTCGTCACGTCTCACTCGTCACGTCACACTCGTCACGTCACACTCGTCACGTCTCACTCGTCACGTCTCACTCGTCACGTCTCACTCGTCACGTCTCACTCGTCACGTCTCACTCGTCACGTCACACTCGTCACGTCACACTCGTCACGTCTCACTCGTCACGTCACACTCGTCACGTCACACTCGTCACGTCTCACTCGTCACGTCACACTCGTCACGTCTCACTCGTCACGTCTCACTCGTCACGTCTCACTCGTCACGTCACACTCGTCACGTCACGTCTCACTCGTCACGTCTCACTCGTCACTCATCACTCGAAGCTAAATTACTTTGTCTACCAGTTGAGACACGCTCTTCACACCCGGGAGCTGCCCGGGTCAACCACAGTCCAACAGGGTTAATGCCTTGCTCAATAGTGGGAGCGTTGTTCATTCATTCACTCCTGGCCACAACCTCTAACCACGAGGCCACCGCTACCATGTTCTCATGTAGGACACCTTTCCATCTTACACACCTTTAATTGAATAAAAAAAAATCAGTATTTTTTGTTATATTACCCCAAAATAAATATATTATTAAGCAAAGGTAATGTCTCGGTACAGTACATGAAATGTTGGTTTATGATCAATAAAAAAATATCACCAATATTCTCTCATTGAGTTATCCGTGACGTTATGCAACGGATGAAGCTGCTATGAATACTGAAGACTCTACACACATGGCCAGGTGGTGAGATAGATGCAGGAAGCCCATATTAAAGTGTCTCCCTTCTCCAGCTTTGGAGTCACAGTCGTATTGGACGTCTGACCGTACCTAGGAGGGCGATGACGCGGTACTTCTCCTGCGGGACGCGCTGGTAGCGCACCACGTCCTCGTACGGGCCGGGCGGCGCAGAGGGGCAGCTGCTGGGGCCGCGCGTGTGACAGGACGCCTGGCTGGTGCTGTGAGACCTCCGCCTGCAGAGACGCATGCTGCGCCTGAACCCCGCTGCAGTCATCATAATATAATAATAACTTTATATAGCCTGAACCCACTGCAGTCATCATAATATAATAATAACTTTATATAGCCTGAACCCACTGCAGTCATCATAATATAATAATAACTTTATATAGCCTGAACCCACTGCAGTCATCATAATATAATAATAACTTTATATAGCCTGAACCCTGCTGCAGTCATCATAATATAATAATAACTTTATATAGCCTGAACCCTGCTGCAGTCATCATAATATAATAATAACTTATTATAGCCTGAACCCACTGCAGTCATCATAATATAATAATTTATTATAGCCTGAACCCACTGCAGTCATCATAATATAATAACTTATTATAGCCTGAACCCACTGCAGTCATCATAATATAATAATAACTTTATATAGCCTGAACCCCGCTGCAGTCATCATAATATAATAATAACTTTATATAGCCTGAACCCACTGCAGTCATCATAATATAATAATAACTTTATATAGCCTGAACCCTGCTGCAGTCATCATAATATAATAATAACTTTATATAGCCTGAACCCACTGCAGTCATCATAATATAATAATAACTTTATATAGCCTGAACCCTGCTGCAGTCATCATAATATAATAATAACTTTATATAGCCTGAACCCACTGCAGTCATCATAATATAATAATTTATTATAGCCTGAACCCACTGCAGTCATCATAATATAATAACTTATTATAGCCTGAACCCACTGCAGTCATCATAATATAATAACGTTATAGCCTGAACCTCGCTGCAGTCATCATAATATAATAATAACTTTATATAGCCTGAACCTCGCTGCAGTCATCATAATATAATAATAACTTTATATAGCCTGAACCCCGCTGCAGTCATCATAATATAATAACTTTATATAGCCTGAACCCACTGCAGTCATCATAATATAATAATAACTTTATATAGCCTGAACCTTGCTGCAGTCATCATAATATAATAACTTTATATAGCCTGAACCCCGCTGCAGTCATCATAATATAATAATAAGCTATTATAGCACCATTCGTACAGACTGCAGCTCAAAGTGCTTTACACAAGAAACTAAACAAAAGGATAATAAAAAAATGTATAATAGCAAAATTAAGACAGTAAACAATAAGAAAAAAATGTATAACAGAAAATAAGACATTAAAAAATAACAAATAAAATTATAAATACGATAATAAAATATTTAAGTAAAGATAATTATTTTTTTAAATAAGACAATAAAACAAAGAAAATAATTCATTTAAAAGCTAGTTTAAAAAGGTACGTTTTTAGCTGTTTTTTAAAAGTCATGTACGTTTCTACATTTTATTACACATTTCTAAGCAGTGGTGAGTGGTGAGGAACGTGCTAACATGATGGGGAATGCGCTTACGGTCTTCTCCAGAGTCAGACGAGAAGATAGATACCAATTCCCTCTCTGTGCGTTCAGTGGGAGCTATCCAGTTGCAAGCTAGCCTAGCTTAGCACAAATTAATGGAAGCGGATCAGCTAGCCTATCTTAAAACTCCAGGAGAGGTGTTTTTGTCCAACAGCTAGGCGAGCTGGTCCATATCCGCTTCCATTCATTTGTGCTAAGCTAGGCTATCTTGCAGCTGGATAGCTTCCTACTGAACGTACAGAGAGGAAATTGCCATCTTCTTGTCTGACCCTGGAGAAGATGGTAAGCGCATTTCCCATAATTTTAGTATTTTCCTTTAAATGCACGTGCTAATAGCACATAACCATATTAAAAGAAAAATAATGGTTATCAAAATAACAAATTTACAGAGTCGTTGTCGTATGGTCGTATGGTCGATTTGCTCTCACAATGTGAAACTGAAGCACAAGGGCATGTTTACACGCGTATAGTGCACCTTTTAGTTTCCCACGTCACCCCCGCACTCCTGCTGGAAGAACACATGACACACCTCCTACTGTGCTCTATAGCGCCAATTTCATCAACTAGTGGTCAAAACCTCCATTGGACACCTTTTAAATAATGTATATTGTATAATATTATATATAATAATATATAGAAATATGAATGTAGAAGAGACTGGAGATGTCTTACCCATGTAAACCCCATCCACGTTGCTGCTAAATGCATCCTCCTCTGTTAAACATAATAGAGAACCATGAGTTCACATGGCAATGTTCAGCAGGACAATATTAGTTTTAGACATTCAGAGCAGAATTACAGATACATTGACAACATAAACATTCAAAATGGTGGCGTCTGAGATCCTGTAGCCAGAAAGGACGTTTGTACATTTATTTAACTTTATAACTTTTATAAAGGTTGTGGGAACGGTTAATGGGAACATGGCAACATTATGGGAAATGTGCTTAGTGTCTTCTCCAGTCAGACGAGAAGATAGATACACATTTCCTCTCAGTAGAGTAGAGTAGAAAGCTAGCCTAGCTTAGCACAAATGAATCGAAGCGGATATGGACCAGCTAGCCACTTCCATTAATTTGTGCTGAGCCAGGCTAGCTTGCAGCCGGATAGCTTTCTACAGCACAGAGAGGACATTGGTATCTATCTTCCTGTCTGACTCGGACAAGGCTTTTCAGCTTGGTAGAAATATTCCCATGAAAACGTCCTTCCAGGCTATGGGCTCTAGACAGTACCATACTAAAAGTTAACGTTTATTTCCTGTTGCAAAGTTTGCTAAGACAATAACTGACACTTCGGTCCAAACTGTTCCCTAGCAGCGCAATTCCACTGAAAACATTTATAAATGTTTGAAATGATTCTAAAAATGTTGCACAAAAGCGATAACCTACTATATTATGGTTATTGGCACCAGTGTGTTGATCTATGAACTGTACTTATGGCCGCCTTCCTACAACGTTCCATAACCAGGATATAGCAGTCTCTCTTGTATGTTATTGCCTAATTTACCTAACTCAAACCCAGCCCACTTTTCTCAATCATCCAATCACAACTGGTGCTTTTCTCTGAGGGCAGGGTTGGTCCATCATCAGCAGGTATATTAGCAGGTAGTGATAAAACACAAACACTGAACTGGGCCTCACCTTCTCTGAGCTCCTCTGACATATTCCATCAGAACGCAGGGTATATTGGGAGAGAGAACAACAGGGGTTTTAGCTGAAGGACATACAAGTTCAAGTTCAAGTTCTTTAATAGTTGTCATACAGAAGTACAGAATACTTTCATACAAAATGCTTCTTACTGTTACGCTCCAGAGACTGTGCTAGACAAGATAGTATCAAATAACATAATAACATAATATAGCATGAATTTAGAAGAAGAAAAATGAGGTCACAGTGTTCGGTATAGACATATGTACAATGTTCTGAGTTACCATATAATATACAATACACAATACTATGCAGTGTACTAATGTACAGTACTATCTAGTGCAAAGCAGAAATGGGATGAGGTACAATTTTAGGTACAATTTACAGTAAGGTGTACGAGTTGTAGTGCAATCCTTCATCCATAAATATAAAGTGTGGGGAGTGGGTGCTACAGTGTGTTTGTTTAAAGTGGGAGTGTGCTATAAAGTGTGTGGAGTGGGTGCTACAGTGTGTTTGTTTAAAGTGAGTGTGTGCGTGTGGATGTGTGTGCTATGTGCGTTTGGTGGTTGTTGTTGTGTAGTGTTCATTCATTGTTCGTTTAGCAGCCTGATGGCCTGGGGATAGAAGCTTCTTCTGAGTCTTTCTGTGCTCGCCTTGAGACTCCGGTATCGCTTGCCTGACCGCAGAAGTTCAAAGAGGCAGTTGTTCGGGTGACTGGAGTCTTTAATGATTCTCTTAGCCTTGCCCTTGCAACGCTTGTTGTAAATGTTCTGGAGGGTGGGGAGCCCCCCTCCAATTGTGCGTTCGGCTGAACGTGTCACTCTTTGTAGTCTGCTTCGGTCTTGTGCAGTGCTATTCCCAAACCAGGAGGTGATGTTGCCGGTCAAGATGCTCTCTATTGTACATGAGTAGAAGTTCTTAAGGATCTTCTGGCTGACTTGGAACTTCCTTAGGCGCCTGAGGAAGTAGAGGCGTTGTCGTGCCTTCTTCACAACACTGTCAATGTGTGTGGTCCATGTCAAGTCCTCGGATATGTAGGCTCCGAGGTACTTAAAGCTGTTGACTCTCTCAACCGGTGCCCCGTCGATGCTGAGGGGGCTGTAGTCCTTGACCCCCGACCTCCTGAAGTCCACAATCATCTCCTTTGTTTTGCTGACGTTCAGGGAGAGGCTGTTTTCCTGGCACCATCCCGCCAGGACCTTGACCTCTTCCAGGTAGGCCCTCTCGTCGTTGGCAGAGATCAGGCCCACCACCACTGTGTCGTCAGCAAATTTGATGATTGTATTGCTACTCCGCTGAGCCACACAGTCGTGTGTGTACAGGGAGTAGAGGAGGGGACTCAGAACACAGCCCTGGGGGGCCCCTATGTTGAGGGTGATGGATGAGGAGGTGCAGTTGCCTGCTCTCACCACCTGGGGTCTGCCAGTCAGGAAGTCCAAGACCCACTGGCAGAGGTCATAGCCCAAGCCCAGGTCCCTGAGCTTGGCTATGAGTATGGAGGGGACTATGGTATTGAATGCCGAGCTGTAGTCGATGAATAGCATTCTCACATAGTTCCCCTGCCTCTTGTCCAGGTGTGATGCTGCTGTGTGCAGCACATGGGCTATGGCGTCCTCCGTGGACCTGTTGGGGCGGTATGCAAATTGCAGGGGGTCCATGTTGATGGGGAGGGAGGAGCAGATGTAGCCCTTTACTAGCTTCTCAAAGCACTTCATGGCTATGGAGGTGAGAGCTACATGGCGGTACATACGGTAAGAGCTCTGTGTCCATAAGGTAACCAAAACGTTTCACATTATGAGCAGTTAGCAGATGCGCTCATCCAGGGGTGACGTACACCTAGTGCAACAGTACAATTAGCTTACATTCTGGTATCACTAACAGCCAAAGTCAATAGCCTGTGAATTAGAGGCGAGGAAGAAGCAAACTTGTTTGTTTCTTTGTTTGTCTGTTGGATTTACTCCACAGAGACTTACAATTACCATGACTTTACTACACAAAGACTTACAATTATCATGACTTTACTACACAAAGACTTACAATTACCATGACTTAACTACACAAAGACTTACAATTCTCATGACTTTACTACACAAATACTGTGACCAGGACTTTGTTGAGTGGGCGGGGCCTGAGGCTGGTAACAACTTGGATGACTACACAGACACTGTGACATCCTTCATCAGCCTCGGCGAGGACGAGGTGTGTGTCCCCCTCCGCACTAGGAAGATCTACAACAACAACAAACCCTGGTTTTCAGCCCAACTCAGGCGGCTGAGGTCGGAGAAGGAGGTGGCCAGGCTCAGTGGTGATGCTCATCGGTTCAGGCAGGCCAAGTACAAGTTCGCCAAAGAGGTGAGGGAGGCGAAACTTCGCTTCTCAGAGAAACTGCGGCAGCAGCTCTCTGAGGGGAATTCCTCCTCCGTTTGGAAAGGCCTCAAGACCATTACAAACTACAAGCCGAAGTCACCACAGGCGCCTGATAACCTCCCCCTGGCGAACGAGCTAAACACATTTTACTGTAGGTTTGAGAAAGAGGTTCCCCCCCGCCCTCTTCCTTCACCCACTCGGTCACATCCTCCATCCCCCCACCCCAGTGCCCCCCCCCCCCCCCCCCCCCCCACATCCCCCCCCCCACATCCCCCCCATCTGTCAGTGTGAGAGAGGTGAAACGGCTGTTTTCCAGTCAGAATCCCCGGAAGGCGGCCGGCCCGGACTCTGTCTCCCCCTCTGCCCTGAAGCACTGCGCTGACCAGCTCGCACCGGTGTTTACCACCATTTTTAATGCATCGCTGGAGCTGTGTCACGTCCCAGCATGCTTCAAGGCCTCAACCATCATCCCCGTCCCCAAGAAGGCCAAGGTCACGGGCCTTAATGACTACAGACCTGTCGCCCTGACCTCTGTGGTCATGAAGGTCCTGGAGCGCTTTGTCCTGGCCCACCTGAAGCTCATCACAGATCCTGTGCTGGACCCGCTGCAGTTCGCGTACAGAGCCAACAGATCCACAGAGGATGCTGTGAACATGGCTCTGCACTACACGCTATTACACACATTCCTCGGCATGACCATCTCCCGGGATTTGAAGTGGGAGCTTAACATCACGGGCCTGCTCAAGAAGGCCCAGGGGAGGATGTTCTTCCTCCGGCAGTTGAAGAAGTATAAACTGCCGAGGACCATGATGGCCCAATTCTACACGGCCATCATTGAGTCCATCCTCACCCACTCCATCATCTCCTGGTTCCCTGCTGCAGCGGCAAAAGATCTTGCCAAGCTGCAGCGGGTGATTCGCTCCGCGGAGAGGGTGATCGGCTGTCCCCTGCCCTCCCTCAGGTCCCTGCACGACTCCAGGGCGCTGAAGAGGGCGAGAAAGATCATGGCCGACCCATCCCACCCCGGTCACAGCCTCTTCACCCTGCTCCCCTCTGGGAGAAGGCTGAGGATCCCAAAGGCTGTGAAAGCTCGACACAGACTGAGCTTCTTCCCCTCAGCCGCCAGGCTGATCAATGCCTCAGGCCCCCCCCCCCCCCCCCCCCCCCCTCGGTACCCCCCCCTCGGTACCCCCCCTCGGTACCCCCCCCCCCCCCCCCCCCCCTCTGCCCCCAAGTGACACTGGCTAAATGACATTGACTGCACTGCACTAGTCCGTACTGGATCTCTGCACACTTCACTTTATATATATATATATGTATTTTATTTATTGATTAATCCCCCACTGCACTGTTTTCGTTTCTTGTCTGTGTTGGTGTTTGTTTACTGTGAAAAAAGAAAAAATGCATACACTGTATTGCTGCAACAATTACCAATGTGTTTTACACAAATGGCTCAATAAAGGAATCTGAATCTGAATCTGAATTACCATGACTTTACTACACAAATACTTACAATTACCATGACTTTACTACACAAAGACTTACATTTACCATGACTTTACTACACAAATACTTACAATTACCATGACTTTACTACACAAATACTTACAATTACCATGACTTTACTACACAAAGACTTACATTTACCATGACTTTACTACACAAAGACTTACCTACCAGATTCAAATGCTTCCTCGTCTGTAAGCAACAGGCAGATTTTACCACAAGGAGCCAGGTAAGTTAAAGGAATACGCCAACATTGACTACAACGTGGCGCAGTGGGCAAGGCGCTCGCAACGAATGCTGGAGACTAGGCTCGAACAGGATGCCTCCTGTTCGAGCCCCGCTCTCCACATTGCTTTCAGTTTAGCTGGTCGTCCACAGTAATACACATTGGCCGTATTACGGGGAGGGAAACTGAAGGGTGGGGATCGGGCGTTGTGGACAGCGACTCCTACAGGTCGGTTGGTACGCCTGCGCAGTAGAATCAAGAAGCGACGGGGGCGGGGCCCCTCCAAAGCCCAGACCCCCGACGCTGAAAGATCGAGCCGCGCAGGTGAAAAGATGCGACGGCTGTTACCTCGAGTATCGGAGGGGACTCGTGCTATGTATGACTTAGTCCACATTGCAGCCGGCTTGTGGGAGGCAAGAAACAACGTTCGAAGACAGGGGAGGGTTGAATTGGACGATATGAAAATTGGGATGGGAGAAAAAAAAGGAATACGCCAACATTAAGGAAAATGCACAGAGTCAGACAAGAAGATAAGATAACAATTTCCTCTCTGTGTATTCAGTAGAAAGCTACCCACAAATTAATGGAATTGGATACGGACCACTAGCCTAGCTTAAAACCCCTGAGAGAGGTGTTTGTGGCCAACAGCTAGGCTAGCTGGTCCGTATCTACTTCCATTCATCTGTGCTAAGCTAGGTTAGCTTGCAGCCGTTCAGTCTACTGAACGCACAGAGAGGAAATTGGCATCTATCTTGTCTGACTCTGGCAAAGACGGTAAGCACATTTCCCATAATGTTGGTGTGTTCCTTTAAATAAAAA
Organism: Notolepis coatsorum; assembly: GCF_963971535.1. Lineage (NCBI taxonomy): Eukaryota > Metazoa > Chordata > Actinopteri > Aulopiformes > Paralepididae > Notolepis > Notolepis coatsorum. The sequence continues at coordinate 56,839,565 of NC_140165.1, read as the reverse complement.
TGACAAGACAAACTAGCAATAAACTACAGATGATGCGCAGGGGGGGAAGATGCCTTTACCTGCTTCCACACATTTGTCATCAATGGCGATCAAATCCTCTTCTGTGGATGGAAAACAGTGAAAATATATGTCATTAATATGAACATGTCACTTCTTGTGGGAGGTGTGACTATGCACTCAGGACACCATTACATTTAGTTACACAATACTGGGTTCACAATCTTGTTGTCACCCTATTTTATTAAAGAAAAGTATAAAATAATAGCAAAGGCATTTTCCAAAATATTTCGAATGGGTTGGACCCATTAGGTGACTGGTTAGCGCTGTCACCTGTGGTCTGGGCGATCCGGCTTCAATTCCCGGCTGCCCTCTGAATTCGCTACAATACGATCTGTATAAATAAAACTATTTTCTATGATAATAACATTTTGTACATACTATTTTTTATACATGCTGAAACAATGTTAGCCCACAATCCTGTGCTGTGTCATTGTCACATGAAAGTGACGTTACCCAAACAAACTGCGTGGCCAAAAAAAGAAACACACAACGGCAGCTACACAGAGAAATAATCATCAGTTCTTCATGTTGGCCCAGTTTTGTTCATCAGACTGATATATGAAGAAATCACTATCATCGGCCGATATGCTCAGCGATACATCGTGCGTCCCTGATGGTCGCACTCCTATCAGTTTGCAGTGGCCGTGCCTCTCAGTAGGGGCACATTTAAAACAACACACAAAACAATCATCTACTACTTAGTTGTGTCCTTACCTTCGTCCACTGTGCTCACTGTGGGTACGCAGGGGGTAGAAGACACAGACATTTAAAACTACTACTTACTGTCTGACAGGAAGGGTCTAACTAGAAGTAAAGATAACAGTCAGTAAGGATCAGTCAGTAAGGATCAGTCAGTAAGGAGATCAGTCAGTAAGGAGATCAGTCAGTAAGGACCAGTCAGTAAGGATCAGTCAGTAAGGAGCAGTCAGTAAGGATCAGTCAGTAAGGATCAGTCAGTAAGGATCAGTCAGTAAGGATCAGTCAGTACAGTAAGGATCAGTCAGTAAGGATAACAGTCAGTAAGGATTCAGTAAGGATAACAGTCCGTAAGGATAACAGTCCGTAAGGATAACAGTCAGTAAGGACAACAGTCAGTAAGGACAACAGTCAGTAAGGATAACAGTCAGTAAGGATTCAGTAAGGATAACAGTCAGTAAGGATAACAGTCAGTAAGGACAACAGTCAGTAAGGATAACAGTCAGTAAGGACAACAGTCAGTAAGGATAACAGTCAGTACGGATAACAGTCAGTAAGGATAACAGTCAGTAAGGACAACAGTCAGTAAGGATAACAGAGGATAACAGTCAGTAAGGACAACAGTCAGTAAGGACAACAGTCAGTAAGGACAACAGTCAGAACTCACAGGTGGGGCAGCTGGCATGTTGCTGGTGAGGCTGTGACCACCAGGACTCTCTCTGTTTCCTGTCAAAGACGTATAACTGGGTTCATTCACGACAAACAGTAGACTTTATTTTCCATTTCTCAACCGTAAACCTGTATCGGCTGATACCCAAAGCCCAGGTATCAGGACTGAAAGAAATGGAATCGGTGCATCCCTACTCCAAATATCAATATAATAATAATAGTGCTGCAACCTGCACTAGAACCATAACTAAGAGATTAGATAACATAGTTCTTTATTGTCTGTTGGTACATTAATTAGTTTAGTGTCGGAACACACAGTACTGCGTTAGAAAAAAGAGAACATAAGACAACCATATTACAGCAGTCAGACACACAGACAAGGCATCAGAGAAACAATGTAATTAACCCCTTCCTTCCCTCCCAACCAACATTATTCATTTAGTTGTGGTAGTCCCATAACAAGGCCAAGGTAATTTAATTTTGCACAGCACCTTTATATTGCGCTGTCCCATGTAGGTTGCAACCACATTTCTATCCTACTTGTTTAGTAGGCTTATTGAATGTGGCACAAATTCGTTCGCAGCTTGTGTGTAATACATGTGATCTGAAGAGTCTATGTGAGGGTAGCAGCTGGTATTGTGTGTAATACATGTGATCTGAAGAGTCTATGTGAGGGTAGCAGCTGGTATTCTGTGTGTAGTACGTGTGATCTGAAGAGTCTATGTGAGGGTAGCAGCTGGTATTCTGTGTGTAGTACGTGTGATCTGAAGAGTCTATGTGAGGGTAGCAGCTGGTATTCTGTGTGTAATACATGTGATCTGAAGAGTCTATGTGAGGGTAGCAGCTGGTATTCTGTGTGTAGTACGTGTGATCTGAAGAGTCTATGTGAGGGTAGCAGCTGGTATTCTGTGTGTAGTACGTGTGATCTGAAGAGTCTATGTGAGGGTAGCAGCTGGTATTCTGTGTGTAGTACGTGTGATCTGAAGAGTCTATGTGAGGGTAGCAGCTGGTATTCTGTGTGTAATACATGTGATCTGAAGAGTCTATGTGAGGGTAGCAGCTGGTATTCTGTGTGTAGTACGTGTGATCTGAAGAGTCTATGTGAGGGTAGCAGCTGGTATTCTGTGTGTAATACATGTGATCTGAAGAGTCTATGTGAGGGTAGCAGCTGGTATTCTGTGTGTAGTACGTGTGATCTGAAGAGTCTATGTGAGGGTAGCAGCTTGTATCTGTGTGTAATACATGTGATCTGAAGAGTCTATGTGAGGGTAGCAGCTTGTATCTGTGTGTAATACGTGTGATCTGAAGAGTCTATGTGAGGGTAGCAGCTTGTATCTGTGTGTAATATGTGTGATCTGAAGAGTCTATGTGAGGGTAGCAGCTTGTATCTGTGTGTAATACGTGTGATCTGAAGAGTCTATGTGAGGGTAGCAGCTTGTATCTGTGTGTAATACATGTCTTCTATGATCTCAACACAGAGCAACAGGGATGGACGTGGATCAAACGCCCCCTGCAGTCCAGTCACCTTTTCAGCAGGTTGGTGGAGGGGATGAGGCCGGCGCAGGCCGAGGTACTGGGCAGTTTATTGGCCTGCCACCAGAGGGCGTCCGTCTGGTCCACTATCTCCAGCACGTCGCCCTTCTTGAAGGCCATGCCGGCGTCGGCGCAGGGGATGGAGGGGTCCTGCTGCGGGCTGTAGTCAGCCATGCAGCGTACGTACAGCTAGAGGACAGTAAGGACCAGTCAGTAAGGACCAGTCAGCAATGATAACAGTCGGTAAGGATAACAGTCGGTAAGGATAACAGTCAGTAAGGACCAGTCAGTAAGGACCAGTCAGCAAGGATAACAGTCAGTAAGGACCAGTCAGTAAGGATAACAGTCAGTAAGGACCAGGCAGTAAGGATAACAGTCAGTAAGGATAACAGTCAGTAAGGATAACAGTCAGTAAGGACCAGTCGGTAAGGATAACAGTCAGTAAGGACCAGTCAGTAAGGATAACAGTCAGTAAGGATAACAGTCGGCAAGGATAACAGTCAGTAAGGATATCAGTCAGTAAGGATAACAGTCAGTAAGGATAACAGTCAGTAAGGATATCAGTCAGTAAGGATAACAGTCAGTAAGGACCAGTCAGTAAGGATAACAGTCAGTAAGGACCAGTCAGTAAGGATAACAGTCAGTAAGGACCAGTCAGTAAGGATAACAGTCAGTAAGGATAACAGGCAGTAAAGATAACAGGCAGTAAAGATAACAGGCAGTAAGGATAACAGTCAGTAAGGATAACAGTCCTGCTGCTGCTAAAACTCAAACTTGTGATGTTTTATTGTTTTATTTATTGTTTTATTGTGGATCCCCATTAGTCTACACCAAAGTGATAAAAATATAAAACCACAAACATTGAAGTACTCACAAGAAAACATCACAACGAACAAAACAGTGAATAAAAGTTAGATATCACAATTCTCAACCATAAAATACAAATTACATATTCAGTCCATAAGAACAAAACAGATCAAAATCATATATATGATTTGAACTCATATTATAGCATAACTTTTCTCAAGTCACAGATCACCTTTATATTTCCATACTAATTTCAAAAGTCAATGGCCAAAATGTAACTCATTATTCATGAGCGCAATTTAAAACCTTTTTTTAAACATAAATTTGTTCCTTATCATAGTTATATTTCTGGGTATTTTATTCCAATAAGCAACTGCTCTATATATTACCATCTTTTTCAGAGCATTTGTTTTTGGTAGAGGTAAAGTAAAGCATGAATCTAATGCTTGCCTTGTGCTATATCCATGTCTCATATTAGTTGGGTACAGTTGTGAGTGCAAACCCTCCGGTTTCCCAGTATTACAGATATTAAACAAAAAAGTTACCAGGCTACATGACATCCTCTGTTCCACTGTCATCCAGGTCAGCGCGGCATGCATCACTCCAACACTACTCCTCACAGAGCAGCGCAGAGCGAGGCGTGGCGCCCTGTTCTGAGCTAACTGGAGTTTGTTCAGATCAAGCCTAGAGACCATATAGTAGGACAGTAGTCCAGGCGTGATAAGACCAAAGATTGTAGTACAAGCTTTGCTGTACCATTAGTCAACAGATTTCTACACCTTCTGATCATTGAAGTACCACAGCTCATCTTAGCCACCATATTGCTAATGTGTTTCGACCAAGAAAGTGTTTCATCTATTACAACACCCAGCAGTTTTGCCTCACTGACCTGTTCGATATCAGCACAGTTCAGAACTAGATTTAATTTAGGATTTGATCTAGATGTATATTTTGAGGCTATCATTATACTCTTGGTTTTTGCAACATTTAACTTTAACTTATTTTCACTTGGACTTCCGGTTTGACGACAGTATGTGGACAGTCGCATTTGTCACAAGCTCCGCTCCAGTTTTTGTTAATTTCGCTTAAAAACCTACTTTATACAACACTAATGTGTTTAAACCTCGACGTATATATTAACTAAGACCTTCAACTAACTATATCAACAGGGAAACGCAGCATGCCAGCAAAGAAAGATAACACAAAAAGCCGTGAATCAGATACTCCAACGGTAGACGGTGCGGTGACACGCTCCACAGTGAAGGGAAAGGCAGACGCTATTGAGAATAAAAAGCCAGACAATCGCATGGATTCCAACATTCCTACGACCTCATCCGAGACAGTCATGGAGAGTACTTCACCCGACTTCAAAACGCTGACAGCTATGATAAAGATCTTAACCGACAAGGTTAATGATATAGCTAGAGCTGTGGAGAGAGCCGAGGCTAATGCTATCGCATGTAAGGTAGCTATAGAGGCTAAACTTGAAGACATCAAGACACAGGTTGTAGTACAATCCGATCGCATAACGGCGGTTGCAAATACTGGGATCGAATACTCACGGAAACAAGAGGAGAAAAATAAGGAACTATTTGAGACTATCGCCGAAGTATCGAAGGAAATGCAACTGGGAAACAAACAGCTTTGGCAGATGATCCATGACAACAAGGAGGAAAACTTGATCAAACTGCTCGAAATAGAACGTCACGCCCGCAGATTTAACCTCTGTATAGTGGGTTTGGATGAATCAGTCAACTGCACAGATGACAAGTTTGCTGCAGTGCTAGTCGAAATCCTAGGTTCTGAAATCTTACCTACAGAACCGATAGTGGACAAACGCTACAGAATTGGCACCGTAAACTACAACAACAACAAGGAAAGAGTGATCATTGCTAGTCTACGGGAAACTGCAACAAGAGACACGATTATCAGGGAATCACGCAAGAAATGGGGAAAACTGATGTACAAAGGGAAAAAAGTGTGGTTCTATGAGGACATGTGCAAGGAAGCCATAACTCTGCGGGCCCGCTACAAGGATGTAGTACAACGGCTATATGAGAAAGGTCTCCACCCCGTCTTACGGTATCCAGCTATTCTTTCCATAGTGGAGGGAGAAGGAAAGAGATTCGTGCTACGTTCGCTTGAGGCGGCAGAAGATTACATTAAGAATATAAAAAGTGGATGACAAGATTTTCATCAGTCCTTCTCAAAAAAGACAAAGACCCCACCGAGTGCGGTAGTTACAGACCTTTAAGCCTCCTCGGAACCGATGTCAAACTGTACTCTAAGGTATTAGCCATCAGATTGCAAAAGCATATGACGTCTTTAGTTCATCCGGACCAAACTGGCTTCATAAGAGGTCGCCTGATCAATGATAACATAAGACGAATACTGCACATACTAGATGCAGACAAAGAGGACACCACACCTAAGGCGATGCTGTCCCTGGATGCTATGAAAGCATTTGACAGGCTGGAATGGTCGTTTCTATGGGCAGTATTAGAAAGGATGGGGTTAGGAAAAGGATTCATTGATATGATTAAAGTATTATACAAGGACCCATCGGCCATGATTACAACAGGCACATTCATCTCCGAAATCTTTCCGGTATCACGCTCAGCCAGACAGGGTTGCCCTCTTAGTCCCGGACTATTCGATATATCATTAGAGCCTTTAGCACAATATATAAGACAATCCCAATACATAGAACCAATCGTAATCAAGGGCACACAACATAAAATTAGTTTATATGCGGACGACGTAATATTGTTCATGCAAAACCCCAACACCACATTGCCTCATCTACTCAAGTTGATAGAGAACTTTGGTGATTTATCGGGATTTAAAATAAATTGGCCGAAGTCGGCTTTCCTTCCACTTAACATCCATGCAAAAAAAGACACAACCCTCCCAGGTGCGATACCCATGGTAAAACATTTTAGATGCTTGGGTGTGGAAATATTTCCCACCATAAGACAAACGGTGAAGCACAATTACACAAAAATACAGAACAAAATCAAAGACGACCTGGACAGGTGGGCAAAACTTAAAAACTCAGTACAGGCAAGGATATCAATAGTTAAGATGGATGTATTACCAAGAATCAACTTCATCAGCTCAATGCTACCGTTACCCCCTCCAGAGGGCTACTGGAAAAGATTACACTCCTCCACATACAAATTTATTTGGAATAACAAACCACCTCGCATAAAAAGATCCACCGCACAGAGAAATAAAGCAGACGGTGGCATGGCAGTTCCAGATTTTTTCCAATATTTTAAGGCTTACACATTAAGACCATTGACAATATGGTTTGATCCCCAGGCTTTGGTATCTTGGAGAGAATTGGAAGAAAACATAGTAGCCCCACAGAGACTGAAGGACATAGCACACACTAAACTTCCAATCAAGCACTGTGAGCGGAAATTTTGCCCCATAATTACCCATGCAATCCGAACATGGCGGGAAACACAAAAAAAATATCCTAACCCTCAAAAATGGCATAATCACACTCCCATATTCAATAACAATGCACTTTTAATGGAAAAACGTCCTATAAGATTCCCTATATGGGAAGAGCAAGGCATACACTCATTAGGGGATATTTTTAATAACCAGGGCTTCTGTAGTTATGGAGAAATATGCACAAAGTTTAACCTCACCGAGTCCACATGGCTTTTTTACATACAGTTACGCCTATGTTTGAAGTCTCACGGTGTTCCATTAGACATACCAGTTGAACACCACAGATACCACAAATTCTTCTATGAAAGAGAAACATTGGGAGGTTTTGTATCAGGTTTTTATTATCAATTACTAACGTCCTCGTATGAAACCCTTCAACTAGACACTGTCTGGAGGAGGGATATTCCAGACCTGGAAAGTGACTTTGATTGGCAAGAAGCATGGGCAAATGTCCGTCTTACATCAAGGAACCCGGACCATCAACAAATCAATCTTAACTATATTCACAGGACATACTTGACTCCTATAAGACTGAACAGAATGGGCCTGAAACAAGACTCAAAATGCTCCCAATGTACAAATGGAGACGAAGGGACATTTATGCACATGTACTGGGACTGCCCACCAGTTAAGGCATTCTGGAAAGATGTGACCCATCAATTATCAAAACTCGTATCTTGGAATATACCAGTACACCCCTCTGTATTGCTTTTGAATGATGTTTTTGAGTTTGCAGTAAATCCACAACTAAAGAGATTGGTTTTATCGGGTATCACAGTAGCAAAAAAACTGATCGCATCACGCTGGTTTCAACCGGAAAAAATTTGCCGGAAAGTGTGGTCTCTTACATATCTCGATGTGATATATCAAGAAATATCTACAGCAAGAATTCTGGGTCTCAACGAATCCAAAATGTCAATGTGGGTAGAAGTGGTGGAGAGAATAAAAGCTAGCTTATAATGGTAGTGTCTGGTTAGTAGTGAGGGATAATGGAGGTACTATCCAAGGAGGGGTCCGGGAGGGGGGGGTTCGAGCTGGAGCATATGTGTGTAGGGTTTTAGAAAATAGGTATTAGGGGTATGTCCTATATAAGCATTTGTATAATTGTTAATTTCGCTGGATATACACTGTATACGGTAAAATATTATTATAGACTTTTTTTTTTGTCTTGTTTCTGTACTTGCATGTAATTTTAACCACCTTGACTAGTTTCATTATGCATTATGTGTTGAGTACTGACTTTTAATAATTTCTGTTTTGCAATAATAAAAAAAAAAAAAAAAAAAAAAAAAGATTCATCTTTCATGGATAACTCAACAATTGCATGGACATCAAAAACGGCATCATACAAGCTTTTGACAACATTGAGGAATAAGTAATTATATATAAAACGCTAAACACCATATATATATAGATTCATGGTAATATACAGATCATGATTTGATACCGACTATTTTGGAACATTCTAGAATTTTCTATTCTCTTTTTTTACTTGAAGGCTATGAGTCATAATGGAATATTCTGGAATACACTGGATTGTTATTGTTCTATGGCACGAGGAATGTACTGGAACATTATAACAACAATCTGCAAGTCATGAGCGGCTGACAGCACTCTGGAATACAATGCCTTTTTCAATGATGGACCCGGGAAATAACAACGATAGGAGACTTGGTCATGAAATAGATGTGAAGAACAACGACCACCATAGCAGATTAATGATCACTCATGACGGGGGACGATCTGCATACAAGTATTTAAAAATCTCCTTGTCGTTTAGGTGTAAACATGCAAAGTTATTTAAAAAAAAAAAAATTAAGTAGATATTCCCGGATTATATGGGTTTCGATATCTAATTCTAAACATCATTATTTCTTATTCTTTATTTCTTTATTCTGAAATGTTCTAACCAATAAATGTTAGTAGAAGGTTTAAAAAAAAAAAAAAAAAAAATAGGTTTAAATGAGTATACTAATTGAGGTATATTTTTCATTTAGTTTAATTACATTAACGGGAGAGAGGTTTGGTCACAGGTGACATTCTATTAAATTAGAATTAAAAGTATAGATTCTATGGTATACATAGGAAAGCTTAGGATAAATTGCTCATTCTGGGCTGACCGGAGGTGCAGGAAAGGAAGAAGTTGTACGCGAAGGAGGTATCAAATAGGTACCTTGTACGACTCTGTAAGGGAGGGGGGATCAGGGGTTTATTTGTATATATGTATGTTTTATGCTCGGCTCTCAACGGGACCTCAACAGTGGGATGTAAATCCATTGTGAATTCGCACTCCAGAAGTATTACCAACAAATACAAATCAATATGTATAGATTATGGCTAGTTTGAATATAATGATCTGGAACACTGGGGGAATAAATAATCAACATAAACGCAAAAGCGTGCTCACATTGATGAAAAACAAACAGGTTGATGTGGCTCTCTTAAGCGAAACGCACATTTTAGTGGGAGACAAAGCTACGTTAGCGGACAACACATAACATAACATTAGTCACTCTTCCTTTGGAACGAGAACCCGTGGAGTTGCTATAGTCGTGAAACGGAAATTGAATATTGAATTGAAGGGAGTATGGTCTGATGCAGATGGTCGGATAACCATAGCTAAGATTATACACAAGAATAGGAAAATAGCGTTGGTAGCGGTATATGCCCCAAATCTATACGAAACAAATTTCTACACTGCACTCACTAGAAAAATGTTAGACCTTCCAGAATACTCATTTATAATTGGTGCAGATTTTAATGCCATTTGGGATCCTGGGTTGGATAAATCTTATCCCAACTTTTCCAACGAACAAAAAAATTCATCTAATGCGTTAAAGGATTGGTCGAAGAATACAGGTGTAAATGATCTATGGCGATCACTCAACCCCACGACCCGATCAGCAAGACATAAAACACTTTCCAGAATAGATTATGTTTTCGCAACCCCGAGACTATTTGATAACTATGAAGTGGAGATGGTACCCAATGCATTATCAGATCACTGTTATTTACTCCTAAAAGGATCATTTGGTATACTATCATCCCGAGCCCCAAGATGGCGATTTAACACGACACTGCTGAATAACAAGGAATTCATTACACAACTCAAAGCTCTTTCAGTATTCCTGTATTCCTACTAGAGAATGTGAAATCGGTGCCGGACCCTAGAATATTATGGATGTCGGTAAAGGGAATGATCAAGGATTTCACTGATAGCTTTTCCTCCAAAATACGCAAGAATCGATGCTCAAAACTGGCGGAACTGGAAACGCTTTACTCTACGTTATTTACTTCTTTACAATACAACGACTCGGTTCGACTGAAATCTCAAGTTAATTTACTAAAAATAGAGATTAACGCCATTTATAAACAACAATCTGAAGTACAAATAGGTAGCACAAGACAACAGCATTACTTTCAAGGTTCCAAACCAAGTCACCTACTAGCTATGCGATTAAGAGTTAACGCAAAATTTGCAGATATAACTACCATTAAAGCACAACAAGGACTTGTAACAGACACCAAAAAAATAAACGCAACATTCAAAGAGTTCTACTCCAACTTGTATAAATCAGAAACGACCTTCGATCAAAACAAAATGGACACATATCTTAATCAAATTAACCTCCCCAAACTTTCAGAGGATGACGCTAAACAGTTAGAAACACCTATCACACTAGAGGAACTCAGGAAGGCCATATCCGAAATGCAAAGTGGTAGGGCTCCTGGAAGAGACGGTATCCCACCAGAAATGTACCTCTCATGCTGGGACATAATTGGACCCCTATTACTTAATATGATTTTATACTCAGTCAAGGAGGGGAACTTTCATAAGAACGACAATATTGCACTCATAACAGTCCTCCTTAAAAAAGACAAAGACCCCACCGAGTGCGGTAGTTATAGACCCTTAAGCCTCCTCGGAACCGATATCAAACTGTTCTCTAAGGTATTAGCCATCAGACTTCAAAAGCATATGACGTCTTTAGTTCATCCGGATCAAACTGGCTTCATAAGAAACCGCTTGATCACTGACAACATAAGACGACTACTATACGTACTAGATGCCAGCAAGGACGACACCACACCTAAGGCGATGCTGTCCCTGGATGCAATGAAAGCTTTTGATAGGTTGGAATGGTCGTATCTATGGGCAGTATTAGAAAGGATGGGGTTAGGAAAAGGATTAATTGATATGATTAAAGTATTATACAAAGACCCATCGGCCATGATTACAACAGGTATAATTACCTCCGAAATCTTTCCGGTATCACGCTCTTCTAGACAGGGTTGCCCTCTTAGTCCCGGACTATTCAATTTATCACTAGAACCTTTAGCACAATATATAAGACAATCCCAACTCATAGAAACAATCGTAATCAAGGGCACACAACACAAAATTAGTTTATATGCGGACGACGTAATACTGTTCATGCAAAACCCTAACACCGCAATGCCTCATCTTCTCAAGTTGATTGATGACTTTGGCGACCTATCGGGATTTAAGATAAATTGGCCAAAGTCGGCTTTCCTTCCACTGAACGCCCCTGCAAAAAATACACGTCTTCCAGAAGAAATACCAATGGTTAAACACTTTAGATGTTTGGGAGTTGAAGTATTCCCTACCATAAGCCAAACGGTGAAACACAATTACATAAAAATCCAAAATAAAATCAAATACGACTTTGACAGGTGGTCAAAACTTAAAAACTCAGTACAGGCACGGGTTTCAATAGTTAAGATGGATGTCTTACCTAGAATCAACTTCATCAGCTCAATGCTACCGTTATCCCCTGGTTACTGGAAAAAATTACACTCTTCCGCATACAAATTTATTTGGAATAACAAACCACCACGTATAAAAAGATCCACCGCACAGAGAAACAAAGCCGACGGAGGTATGGCATTTCCAAATATTTTCCACTATTTTAAGGCGTACACTTTAAGACCACTGACAACCTGGTTTGAACCCCAAGCATCAGTATCCTGGAGAAATTTAGAAGTAAATATAGTAGCACCACATAGACTGCAGGACATAGTATACACCAAAGTATCAATTAAGCAATGCGAACTGAAATTTGGCCCCATAATTACTCATGCGATCCGGATATGGCGTGAAACAAAAAACATATTCTAACCCACATAAATGGCATAATCATACTCCCTTATTCAATAACAATGCACTCCTGATTGGAAAACGACCTATAAGATTCCCTAGATGGGAAAAGCAAGGCATACATACATTAGGAGATGTTTTCAACAAACAGGGTATTTGTAGTTATGATGAAATACACAAAAAATGTAATCTCACCGGTTCCACATATTATTTTTACGCACAGTTATTGTTATGTTTGAAGGCTCACGGTGTTCCATTAAGGATACCAAGTGTACACCACAGATACCACAAATTCTTCTATGAAAGAGAGACATCGAGAGGTTTTGTATCAGATTTTTATCATCAATTACTAACGTCCTCGTATGAAACCCTCCACCTAGACTCAGTCTGGAGGAGGGATATACCAGACCTGGAAAAAGATTTTGATTGGCAAGAAGCCTGGGCAAATGTTCGACTTGCATCAAGGAACCCGGACCATCAACAAATCAATCTTAACTATATTCATAGGACATACTTGACTCCTATAAGACTGAACAGAATGGTCTTAAACAAGACTCCAAATGCTCCTTATGTACAAATGGGGACGAGGGGACATTTATGCACATGTACTGGGACTGCCCACCAGTTAAGATATTCTGGAAAGAAGTGACCCAGCAATTATCAAATCTCTTAACTCTGAATATACCTGTACACCCATCTGTATTACTGCTGAATGATGTTTTTGAGTATGCAGTATCTATACAGCTAAAGAGATTGGTTTTATCTGGTATCACAGTGGCTAAAAAGCTGATAGCATCACGGTCTGGATTCTTACATATCTCGATGTGATTTATCTAGAAATATCTACAGCAAGAATTTTGGGTCTCAATGAATCCAAAATGACAATGTGGTTAGAAGTGGTGGAGAGAATAAAAGCTAGCATATAATGGTAGTGTCTGGTTAGGAGCAGTGTTGGGACTAAAGGCCCTCCCATAGTCGAGCAGACTGTACACAGAGCAGACTCCACGGAGGTCCGCGCGGCTCTTTGGGCTTTGATCTCAGCGGACAGCAGACCCACAGGTGCGAAGCTACTATTTTCTGACACGCGGACATCCGCGCCGCTGACTTGGTGTCACACAAAACGCTGCTCGGCGTTTTGGTTGACATCGAACTGCATTTAATGTGACGCCGATCTGCATTTTACTCTGACCACTCGCTCCGTGCCAAGAGAGATGTTTGAATGGCTTTTCTAAATGAAGTGTGTAAAATTGCCAGTTTTATTTCGAAATATTGGAAACGGGAATAAAACTGGTGCTTTTATTTCATGCAATGCGTGTTTGTCATTTCAGCACCAGCGCTGTCCACCTCAAGCCTATATGGTACATTGCATCTCGCTGCCTATATACCTGTTATTCAAGTGCGTAAAACTGCCCGTTTTATTATCGAAATATTGGAAACGGAGATAACACTCTTTATTTTGACATCGGATGACGACGACATGACAGAAGTTGAACAGCGTGGGGACAATTGTGTAAACTGGCGCGTGACATGTAGGAAATTGGTCCGCGGAGGTCCGCTCGACTATGAAGGCTCAAAGAGTCCAGTGGACCTCCGCGGAGTCTGCTCTGTGTACAGTCTGCTCGACTATGGGAGGGCCTTAACGCGTTACAAAGTAACGAAGTTACTTTTGGCGATAACTAGTACTCTAACGCATTACTTTTGAAATTCAGTAACGCTACTTACGTTACTGAATGGTTCTATGTTGTCAGGTTGGAGAAGGTGTGTAGAAGGTGTGTAGAAGGTGTGTAGAAGGTGTGTAGAAGGTGTGTGGAAGGTGTGTAGAAGGTGTGGAGAAGGTTGTAGAAGGTGTGTGGAAGGTGTGTAGAAGGTGTGGAGAAGGTTGTAGAAGGTTGTAGAAGGTGTGTAGAAGGTGTGTAGAAGGTTGTAGAAGGTGTGGAGAAGGTGTGTAGAAGGTGTGGAGAAGGTTGGAGAAGGTGTGTAGAAGGTGTGTAGAAGGTTGGAGAAGGTGTGTGGAAGGTTGTAGAAGGTGTGTAGAAGGTGTGTAGAAGGTTGGAGAAGGTGTGTAGAAGGTGTGTAGAAGGTTGGAGAAGGTGTGTAGAAGGTGTGTAGAAGGTGTGTAGAAGGTGTGGAGAAGGTGTGTAGAAGGTTGGAGAAGGTTGTAGAAGGTGTGTAGAAGGTTGGAGAAGGTTGTAGAAGGTGTGGAGAAAGTGTGTAGAAGGTGTGTAGAAGGTGTGTAGAAGGTTGGAGAAGGTTGGAGAAGGTGTGTAGAAGGTGTGTAGAAGGTTGGAGAAGGTGTGTAGAAGGTTGGAGAAGGTTGGAGAAGGTGTGTAGAAGGTGTGTAGAAGGTTGTAGAAGGTGTGTAGAAGGTTGGAGAAGGTGTGTAGAAGGTGTGGAGAAGGTTGGAGAAGGTGTGTAGAAGGTGTGTGGAAGGTTGGAGAAGGTGTGTAGAAGGTTGGAGAAGGTTGGAGAAGGTGTGTAGAAGGTGTGTAGAAGGTTGTAGAAGGTGTGTAGAAGGTTGGAGAAGGTGTGTAGAAGGTGTGGAGAAGGTTGGAGAAGGTGTGTAGAAGGTGTGTGGAAGGTTGGAGAAGGTGTGTAGAAGGTTGGAGAAGGTTGGAGAAGGTGTGTAGAAGGTGTGTAGAAGGTTGTAGAAGGTTGGAGAAGGTGTGTAGAAGGTTGGAGAAGGTGTGTAGAAGGTGTGTGGAAGGTTGGAGAAGGTTGGAGAAGGTTATAGAAGGTGTGGAGAAGGTGTGTAGAAGGTGTGTAGAAGGTGTGTAGAAGGTTGGAGAAGGTTGGAGAAGGTGTGTAGAAGGTGTGTAGAAGGTGTGTAGAAGGTGTGTAGAAGGTTGGAGAAGGTTGGAGAAGGTGTGTAGAAGGTGTGTAGAAGGTGTGTAGAAGGTTGGAGAAGGTGTGTAGAAGGTTGGAGAAGGTTGGAGAAGGTGTGTAGAAGGTTGGAGAAGGTGTGTAGAAGGTTGGAGAAGGTGTGTAGAAGGTGTGTAGAAGGTTGGAGAAGGTGTGTAGAAGGTGTGTGGAAGGTTGGAGAAGGTGTGTAGAAGGTTGGAGAAGGTTGGAGAAGGTGTGTAGAAGGTTGTAGAAGGTTGGAGAAGGTGTGTAGAAGGTGTGTAGAAGGTTGGAGAAGGTTGGAGAAGGTTGTAGAAGGTGTGTAGAAGGTGTGTAGAAGGTGTGTAGAAGGTTGGAGAAGGTGTGTAGAAGGTGTGTAGAAGGTGTGTAGAAGGTTGTAGAAGGTGTGTAGAAGGTGTGGAGAAGGTTGTAGAAGGTGTGTAGAAGGTGTGTAGAAGGTTGTAGAAGGTTGTAGAAGGTGTGTAGAAGGTGTGTGGAAGGTTGGAGAAGGTGTGTAGAAGGTTGGAGAAGGTGTGTAGAAGGTGTGTAGAAGGTGTGTAGAAGGTTGGAGAAGGTGGTAGAAGGTGTGTAGAAGGTTGGAGAAGGTGTGTAGAAGGTGTGTAGAAGGTTGGAGAAGGTGTGTAGAAGGTTGGAGAAGGTGTGTAGAAGGTGTGTGGACCTCACCATGGTCTGGTTGTGGACCGGCCTCTCTGTGATGGGCACCACCTTGAAGATGATGGTGCCGTGCGACCTGGCTTGCTGATTATACATGAAACAAAGCAATATCACGTATCAGCGAGTCATGATGAGTTAAAGCACATTGATAACAATCCTCCTCTCTGACGCTCTGAGTCGATGCTTGACTGCCGCGTTTGTTTTGTTTTCATAGATATTTTTATGGACTCGGGTCTCTCTTGAAAAAGAGTTTGCAGTGGGACTTATACTTATATATATATTTATTTTTATTTAACCTTTATTTAAACCTGATGGAAAGGATTCAATCAGGGCGCCCTTGTGGCGCGTACCATAGTGCCACACGCACCTACGCGGCCAACCCGGGTTTGATCCCAGCACCCGACGTTATTTGTCGCATGTCCTCCCCACCTCTCCTCCCGTTCGCCCTCTCCTCTGTCGGTCCTGCGTGACCATGAAAAAGCTGTAAAAATGCTAAAATAATCAACACATCAATAAATCAATGATATTTGACTAATTGGAAGCATTTTAACATTGGTCATGAAAATTCACAGTATTCAAAAAAATTTATGTTGTATGTATATATATATATATATATATATATATATATATATATATATATATGTATGTATGTATGTATGTATGTATGTATGTATGTATGTATGTATGTATGTATGTATGTATGTATGTATGTATGTATGTACAGTATGTATGCATGTATGTATATATGTATGTAGGTATATATATATGTACAGTATGTATGTATTAAGGCTGTCAAAGTTAACGCGGTATTAACGCGTTATCGCCCGATTCTATTAACGCCACTATTTTATTTTTATTTTTTTAACTAGACTTCACTCAGGTGTATTATTGATGCTCTCATTGATACTATGTTTGTTTCTGGAGGGAGTGTGGGGAGAAAGATGCTGACCATACACATAATTTCTTCACATGTAAAAAAAATACAAATCTACTGGTCAGATATTTTAGACATAATGGAACAGATGTTCAAGAAAGTGGGTATAGAAAAACATGATATACTGTTAGGAACACGCCCCAAAAACCTACAAAAAGAAGAATTATACCTTTTTTTATTTGAGAGCTGCAGCACTGAAACAAATAACAAGAGCTTGGAAAAAACTTGAACCCCCGAAAGTAAACAAATGGTTAGAAACTGTAGAGGACATATATAGTATGGAAAAGGTAACCTACAAAATCAATAAGAATGAAAATATGCTGGGAAGAAGATGGGGTTTAAACTATGGAGGGGTACTAGATGACAGACAGATCAGTCTTTGAGGAACAAATTACCTGCCGTCATCAGGGGCGCCTGCTCTGTCGAAGCTTTTAAATCCCTGCTTAAGACTCATCTTTTCTCTCTCTCCTTCAACCTACCTTGATCTCACCTGGTCGGGGACTGACCTTTAGATTAATCTGTGTAGTTTAGTTATGGTACAGGGTACTACATGGTACCACTGGGTAGTTTACTATAGGGTAGTTTAGTTAGGGTACAGGGTACTACATGGTACCACAGAGTACTACTTGGTACTGCATGGCATTACAGGGTACTACATGGCTTACACAGCTCTACATGGCACTACAGGGTACTACATGGCACCACAGGGTACTACATGGCACTACAGGGTACTACAGGATACTACGGGGTACTACATGGCACTATGGGGTACTATAGGGTACTACATGGCACTACGGGGTACTACATGGCACTACAGGGTACTACATGTCTGCTCCTTTGCAGCACCACAAACATGGGAACTCTCTAACTCTTCCCCCCCCCCCCCCCCCCCCCCTCCCCCCCCCCCCCCCCCTCTCCCTCCCCCCCTTCTCTCTGAGTACCCGTCTCCTGGCGCTGACCAAGGTGATGGATGCCTCGGGGTCTTGGCCAAGCTTGTAGTGACTGCTCTACATGCACCTCCGAGGCATTGATCAGTTATTCACCGCCGTCTGTCCGTGGTCCTGTCAACTGATTAACAGACTGTTAACAGATTAACAGTCAACGCGGTTTCATTGCTGGGTTAAGTACTTCTATTCTATTCACATAATACGCTTACTTCATATATCTACTCCATTCACATATATGCCTACCACTTGTATCTATTGCTATGTCCGCCTACTACAATCTCATGAGCTGTCTAACGCCTGTCCCGTCTCCCTGTCTTCCTATGACTTGCTGTCCTGGAGTGTTGACCGGAGTGTTGGACGTCCCGTGACGAAGGCCGGGAGATTGCGACCCCCTCTGCGTGCCCCCCTGTCTTCGGAGGTTTCGTAGTGGTGACCGGAGTGCCGGATGTCCCGCGATGATGTCGGGGAGTTCGCGACCCTCTCTGTGCCACCCCCCCTTCCCCCTGTCTCCGGCTGTCCCTGAGCAACGACCGGAGTGCTGAATGTCCCGTGACTAAGACGGGGAGGACGTGACCCTCTTGCGCCGCCCCTGTGCTTCAAATAGATCCGCTATCAACTCTATCTTTAATTTTTCAAAATGTACAGTTGCTATTGCATGCACTCATCTGTGTTTCACTACACACATGAGTGCATGCTTACCAACTGTCCGTCTGCAACACTACTATCACCGACATCTAAGAAGGGAGATCCCCCCTTGAACGGCCCTTCTAAGGTTTCTCTCCTCCACATTGCCTGTGGAGCTTTTTTCCCTATTGTTAGGTTTTAGTGAGTTTTTCCTTACCTTCGCGTGGGGTATGTCTGGGAGTGCTTGCATTCTTTCATTTATTTGCATTCATCTAAAAAATGTTTGGACCCTATGGTGTTCTTGTTCTGTTCTTGACTTATTGTTATGTTGTCTTCTTGACTTGTTTAAAGAAGACCTGTACGGCCCATGGGGACATTAACGTGTGTTGTCGGGCCCTATAAATAAATTTGATTTGATTTGATTTGATTTGAGGAAGATTTTAAGTAACATGAAACAGTGAAGTCCCGATCTACTGCTCAATTGTTGGGGAGCACCCCTTAGGCCTACAGCTACACCTACAATGAAAATTCAAGCCTTTTTACTTATTATTATTATTATTATTATTATTATTATTATTATTATTATTATTATTATTATTATTATTATTATTATTATTACAAAAAAAATTATTAATTTATTTGCTATTATTACTGTTGTTGTTATTTTTCTTGTATATGTATGTGGGGACAAGTAGGGATGGATATTAGATGTACCAGTCCAGGATCTATACTGGTGCTCACCCCTTTGTTTGTGTTTGTCTCTTGTTTTTTGTATGGGTGATGGGTTAACACTTTGATTGCCTAAAGCTAAATTCATGATATACCATCCCTTGCCAGCTCTATTTGTCTATGGAAAAGTTCCCCTTCTTTGCAGGGCTATAACTTTTTTAATTCTATTGCTAAATTGCCATTATTAGGGCCCATTCAAGGTCCTATATGTATTGTTCATTGTGTAGCAACGTTAAACTTTTTCATTCACATATTCATAGTAAAATATGGTCTAAAGTATAAGTATGTTTTCATCTCTTTCTGCAGCTTTCTCCAGAACGTGATTTATAGCCCCAAATGCATTATATTGATGATGAAATACAGTTTGGTAGGAATCTGTGCGAGATAAAAAATGTCAATTGGACGTACTTCTAGAAGTTTCTACGTATCATCTGATGATGACCGGATGGGCGGGGGATCGTTTATAATTCCGTGGGCAGCGTTACATCATTCATCTAGTGTGGGTGATATGATCATCAGAGCAGTTTATATCGAACACGTTAAAAAATAACGCTGAATCTTACCGTATCTTCCTCGCGCCGTTGGACGATGAGCGTGGAACTGAAATATTCCTATTATGGGATGTAGAAATACGCAATCTATTTCCAGGTTGTATAATAGTATATACGTCCAAATCATGTTGTTTATCGAGTTATTGGCAACGGATCGCTATGTATTGTGTCGAGATCGAGTCCCGGGACCTATAGAGAGTGCCCGGAAGTAATATGGACGATCAGCACTTCAACCACATAACTTCCTGTTTGGCGCTTCTGCCGATCGGCCACCAGATGGCGCTCTTGAACCGCTAGAGGTTTGAGAGGAGCTCAGAACTGTGTGTGAAGGCTGCGGATGGAAAATATGATTCCGATCACAGATTTTTGAAATATTGATATTAAAGACGAGTTACGGCGTCCTCTGCAACTTGAGCATGGCGGGGAAGGACGCCTAAACACGTTTTCGGCACTTAAAGTGTTAAAAAAAAAAAAAAAATGTCAAGATTTAAAATATGCGTATGTACATTTGTGTGTGTATGTACGTATGTAAGTATGGATATGTGCAGTTATGTATGTGGGTACACATACTATACCTAAATGTAAAATGACTTTCTCTGACACAATAAAGTATAAAAAAAAATGTTTGTTTCTGAAGTGTGTGTGTGTGTGTGTGTGTGTGTGTGTGTGTGTGTGTGTGTGTGTGTGTGTGTGTGTGTGTGTGTGTGTGTGTGAGATATATAGAGAGAGAGGGGGGTGAGAGAGATGAGGAAGGGGCAAGAGAGAAAGAGAGCTGGGAGAGTGTGTGTGTGAGAGAGAGAGAGAGGGGGGGGGGGTGTGTGATTACTCAGCCCTTGTGTGGGTGAATGTAACAAGTTCCTAACATTTTCTTTCCCCTATTATTTCATGCACACTTTATTCATTGTTTTAAATTATTATTTTCTTTTAAGTTATTTTGTGCATCACTCTGTTTTGAATTTGATGCAAATTTGCAATGCATGAGGGTCATCCTTTTGTGTTATATGGCTGCATAAAGCAAGCATTTGTTGACTCGCATGTTGATAAGAGTATTAAAACTTGGAACTTGAAATAGATCCGTTTAAGGTAGAAAAAAAGGGGAAAAAATGCGATTAATTTGCGATTAATCGCGAGTTAACTATGGACAATCATGCGATTAATCGAGTTAAATATTTTAATCGATTGACAGCACTATGTATATATGTATGTACAGTATGTATGTATGTATGTATATATATATTTACAGTATGTATGTATGTATGTATGTATGTATGTATGTATGTATGTATGTATGTATGTATGTAACGTCACGGTGACCAATTGCAGCCACTCTTATTGTCTGGGACCAAATACGGCCACGCCCCACTCCCAGCAAAAAGTGGGAATCTCTAGAATGGGTTTGGGGCGGCGCTGTATACGGAAGTAGCTCTCAAGGTGACGATTAGACAACACTTTTTTGTTGTCAGTAGATGGCAGCATTGGTTTAAAATTAAAGGCTGAAAATGTTGAGAACTACAACACTGCATTTCCCAAGAGCGTTAGCACAGGTCGCAGGTCACTGGGATGGGTCTATATTCTCCGACGTGATCTGAACAGCGTTAAACTATTACTGCAACCTCGGTATAGCGACCGCGAATGGCCAACTAATTATCTTAACAAAAGTGCGCTGGTAGCGTTACATATGTTGTCTAAAGGGGGACATATGGTACAATTTAAGATTCTAATGATAATCGGCATATAAAGGACAAGATAAAGCATCGTTAATTTGTAAGAAACCTCAATGAAAACGGCGCAGGGTGCTATTGTTATGAAAATGTGATAGAATCCTATAAAAATGTGGACGCACTTGGCCTACGTTCCGTTATGTATGTATGTATATATGTACAGTATATCATGAGGCAGGGAACCTACTAGCACTTGAATGACCTGCTCAGGCTCCAGCCCGTCCACAGGGAAGCCATTCACCTCTATGATCCTGTCTCCTGCATGGAGCAGACCTACACACACATACACACACAAATCCGATTAACTGGGCTGTCAGCTTTACACCCTCACAGGAAAGGTGATCTAAAGAGTGAGTTGTTGAGGGTGGGGTGGAGTAGGGTTAGTGGGGTGGGAGGAGATTAAGGCTCACCACTTCGATCCGCCAGGCCTCCGTGAATCACCCGCGCCACAAATATCTCTCCCGTGACTTCGTTCCTCTTTATCGTTGCCCCCTGTAGAAGACACAGAAGACACAAGCCTAGGTTTAAAAGCATTCTCCTGCAGACTAAAATATATAAAACACTAAAAACTAAAACATATCACTGCTGTGGATACGGACCAGCTAGCCTAGCTGTTGGCCAAAAACACCTCCGCATCCGCTTCCATTCATTTGTGCTAAGCTAGGCTAGCTTGCCTATAGGTAATTGGCATCTATCTTCTTGTGTGACTCTGGAGAAGACGGTAAGGGCATTTCACATAATGTTGGCGTGAGAGTACAAACAGAACAGGTGAACCATATTATGAGAAGTTGTGGTCAGATGGATTGAAATGACAGGGGGAGTCATGTGAGGCTTTATTTAACAACACCCTGAGAACATGAATAATAAGGATGCATCACTGCTGGTCTCCCAGATATTAGATGAATACCAGGCTAAAGGCAGGGCACTGGCATCACAAGTAGGAACATCTCATGTATAAAAAGGTCAAGGAAATACATTTTCAGCCTTTTTCAGGATTTTAGATAATCTTCCATGGAGAAAATGTATTATTTACCATGCTTTTTGTCCAATGTCCCCTAACTAGTGGTCGTAAGGCCCAATGATCCCTACCTAATTGTCGTAAAGGCCACATGAAATCAAAATAACTGTTTACGTTATTTTATGTCTTGCCAATATCGGTCACAATCAACAATACAAACTTTTACAATTTTTTTAGTTTTACTTAATGGTATTGTAATTTCCTGGAAAACTATTGGCTACTGTAAACGCCAATCAATATCTGCAACAAGTCCCTCCTTAGATACCTGTTCCTACAGGAAACATGGTAAATATTCAGAATCAAATAGCATTCATCTAGCCGTTCTTGTGAGAGCTCTTGTGCTCTGAATCATATCTGCAGCAAGAGACAATGGTATTGGTGCATCTCTACTTATATACAGTATGCTATTATAGAGTGAATAGGCAACAAAGTTCATCTTTACAAAATGCGCAATTGACGGTGGAAAGAAGAGGAGATGAATTGAAAAATGTATAAATGACGTCAAACACGGTTCTTCTCCACAACAGACGCACCACGATGGCAGAGAACAATGAGACGCGTGTGGATGTTGATGAAAGGACAGAATGAAGACGGAAGAAAGAAAGAAAATAAGTGCCTGTTTGAAGGGGAGCGGCTCTCTCAACGAGGACTTGAGTAGACCGAGTGGTCAAGCCCAGCGAAAAGACGGTCTCAAGAAGCGACCAAAGAAGAGCACAGTGCCATCTCTCACGTGGTCGTCCTCTTCTTTTTCCTCTTCTTCCGGTTGGAGAGGCTGCCCGTCGCCATCGCGTCGCGGCCGCTGGGCTCCTTCGGCGCCTCCAGCAGACCGTTTGGAAGGCGAGGCTTAGGCTCCGCGTCAACCTGCCTCTTCTTCTTCGGCGACGTGGCGGGAAGCTTGGCCTTGGAGCAGCTGGCGTGAGGCTCTCCGCGGCGGGGGACGGACAGAGAGACGGTCCCTTGAGATGTGGACGGGCCGTTCACCGTGGAGCCACTCAGGGAGCTGGAATAAGAAGAGGAGGAAGAGGAGGAGGAAGGGGGCGAGCGGAAGGAACACTTGGACTGGTGGGTAAGGGAAGAACGACGTTCTCGGCTCAATGTTCGGCTCTGGGAATTCCCAGACGTGTGCGCTTCTTTAGGAGAGTATCGTTCAGCGACGTTGGGTTTCTGGCTGGCGCCGGTCGCCGCAACCGGGGGATTCGTCTCCGGCCTGGTGGTGGCCAGCAGGGTCTGCAGACTCTCCACCACCTGAGCCAGCAGGGTCAGGGCCTGGGCGTTCTCCTGGACGCTCTCCGACATGCGGTCGGTGGCGGCCGCCATCTTCTCCCCGAGGAGCTTAATGTCCCTGGTGCTGCTCTCCATGGAGCCGGCGGCCAGCTGCACGGTGGAGCGCAGCTCGTCGAGGCTCTCCTGCTTGGCCAGCTCCACCAGGGCTCGTCCGCGGGGGGGGGGCAGCAGCTCCACCGCCTGCCGCCGGCGGGGCACGACGGGGCTGGAGGGAGCGGTGCGGACGACGCGGATGGGGCTCTGGCTCTGGAGCCGCCTCCGCCGCTGCGGCACGCCGGGCTGGAGGTACTCGTAGTCGTCCACGTCGGTGAAGAAAGTGGCGGTCAGGCAGGGAGGAGACAGAGTCCACTGTCGGGGGGGCGTGAGTGGCGGGGTGTGGCCGGGGACGGGGGACGATGTACCGGCCGACGCTCCTCCGTCTCTGCTGTCCAGCCCCTCTATGACGTCGTCTCCGGGGCCCAGGAGCAAAGAGGAGGAGGAGCAGGAGCAGGAGCAGGAGCAGGAGGAGGAGGAGGAGGAGGAGCAAAGAGGAGGAGGAGGAGGAGCAGGAGGGTTTATGGAACAGACGGGAGGTAGAAGAACAGACATTATTGATCAACAAAATCATCTGAAGTTTTTACGATGTTGACC
>NC_140165.1:56790265-56810265 GCF_963971535.1 Notolepis coatsorum | reverse complement strand
GAAATAACGATTAAATAACGAGATTTCTCGTCATTGGCACTCAACGCATGGCGGCCAACAACGAGATTTCTCGTCGTTGGCACCCAATGTGTTAAAGAATAGACATTCCTTGACAAATTCCCAATCAGGTCTCTGACATCAAGGCCACCTAATCATCCCTTGCCCTTAATTGGATGATATCAATCCCCGTCTTTCAGCCAGGTGTGATGTGTGCCTGGTGTCAGTGTATAGCAGCCATTGAGCCTGTAGCCCAAGGTTAGGTGCTACACAGTGGTGATAAAGGAGGCAATTTACACCCTACATTGTAAAAAGCGCTTTGAGTGTCTGGAAAAGCAATGATCATTCATTCATAGCACTTCAAATGTATGGTCCCTTCTACACAACACCGAATATAAGACAACCTCTTTTATCTACTTTTTCTCCCCCTTTTTTCCGTATTTTTCTCCCATCCCAATTTAGTCGTTATGCTAATTCTTTTCACCTGACAGTGAGGACTTGGGGGAGTGTAACGCGTGGGAGGATCACACTATCTCCCCCAGATCCCCTCCCTGCTGAACAGGCACCCCGACCGACCAGTAGGAGTCGCTGTTTACAACGACCAGGATACATACCCCACCGGCTTCCCACCCGCTAACACTGCCAATTGTGTTAGTAGGGACGACTGACCAAGCCGGAGGTACCGCTGACAGCTGGATTCGATCCCAGAGTCTCTGCGGTGGTGGCGAGCGCTTATTGTAGTCCGCTGCGCCACCCAGCCGCCCCAAGACAACCTCTTTTTCAGGGCGTACTTTACGTCAAAAAACACAGTCTTATATTCTGGGCCAATATGGTAAATGTGTAGAAATGTGGTACACAGTGTGCATTCAATGAAAATATATATATTTATGTTATTCACAGAAAACATTCATTCATTGTATCATTTCTGAACACCACGCGAGGGTGAATCAAGGCTAACCTGGAGGGAGAGCCCAGACGCGTAGCTGAGAGCTGGTGTGGACGCGTCTCTCGGGAACCTCTGCAGACACTCATACACCTGCGTGGGAAGAGAGAGAGATCAGAGAAATTATAGAGATTATATACAGTATATATATTTATATTTATTTAAATATATATGATATATTATATCGTTTTCCTTTAGGCTAAGGTCACTCTTACCATAAACGTGTCTAAGATTAGTCACTCCTACCGTAGTAAACTTGTCTAAGGTTAGTCACTCCTACCGTAAACTTGTCTAAGGTTAGTCACTCCTACCGTAATAAACTTGTCTAAAGTTAGTCACTCCTACCATAAACTTGTCTAAGGTTAGTCACTCCTACCATAAACTTGTCTAAGGTTAGTCCCTCCTACCGTAATAAACTTGTCTAAGGTTAGTCCCTCCTACCATAAACTTGTCTAAGGTTAGTCCCTCCTACCGTAATAAACTTGTCTAAGGTTAGTCCCTCCTACCATAAACTTGTCTAAGGTTAGTCCCTCCTACCGTAATAAACTTGTCTAAGGTTAGTCCCTCCTACCGTAATAAACTTGTCTAAGGTTAGTCCCTCCTACCGTAATAAACTTGTCTAAGGTTAGTCCCTCCTACCATAAACTTGTCTAAGGTTGTCCCTCCTACCGTAATAAACTTGTCTAAGGTTAGTCCCTCCTACCATAAACTTGTCTAAGGTTAGTCCCTCCTACCGTAATAAACTTGTCTAAGGTTAGTCCCTCCTACCGTAATAAACTTGTCTAAGGTTAGTCCCTCCTACCATAAACTTGTCTAAGGTTAGTCCCTCCTACCGTAATAAACTTGTCTAAGGTTAGTCCCTCCTACCGTAATAAACTTGTCTAAGGTTAGTCCCTCCTACCGTAATAAACTTGTCTAAAGTTAGTCACTCCAACCGTAATAAACTTGTCTAAAGTTAGTCACTCCTACCATAAACTTGTCTAAGGTTAGTCCCTCCTACCGTAATACACTTGTCTAAGGTTAGTCCCTCCTACCATAAACTTGTCTAAAGTTAGTCACTCCTACCGTAAACTTGTCTAAAGTTAGTCACTCCTACCGTAAACTTGTCTAAAGTTAGTCACTCCTACCGTAATAAACTTGTCTAAAGTTAGTCACTCCTACCGTAAACTTGTCTAAAGTTAGTCACTCCTACCGTAATAAACTTGTCTAAAGTTAGTCACTCCTACCGTAGTAAACTTGTCTAAAGTTAGTCACTCCTACCGTAATAAACTTGTCTAAAGTTAGTCACTCCTACCGTAGTAAACTTGTCTAAAGTTAGTCACTCCTACCGTAATAAACTTGTCTAAAGTTAGTCACTCCTACCGTAGTAAACTTGTCTAAAGTTAGTCACTCCTACCGTAATAAACTTGTCTAAAGTTAGTCACTCCTACCGTAGTAAACTTGTCTAAAGTTAGTCACTCCTACCGTAGTAAACTTGTCTAAAGTTAGTCACTCCTACCGTAGTAAACTTGTCTAAAGTAAAATAAAGTTAGTCACTCCTACCGTAGTAAGATTGTCTAAGGTTACTACCTACCTCTGCCTAGAACCAACGCTCTAAAGAAAACTGCAATGTATAGAGCCATAATATCACATATCATACGGACGGAAAACAAGGACAGTTTAAAAAAGAAACTTAAAGGAGCCATAATCCAGAAGGAAATCAATATATGTCATGCATGAGTGTAGTGTTATCCAAACTTCTTCCGTTTACTTTGTGTTTTTTTCTTTAAAGGTATGGTGAAATGGATTCACCTATGACCTTTTGTTTTATTTTCTATTGATTATGTATGTGATATATGACTGATTTACACTGAATGTTTCATATTTGTATGTGTATATCTGTGAGGACCCCAGGAAGAATAGTCAACACGTTGATGATGACTAATGGGGATCCGAATAAACATAAACTCCTACCGTAAACATACTTTAAAACTGGTTTACGGAAGTCAATATTACTGGGTCAAACCTTAAGAAGTGACTGGAGCCAGGGGGCGTTGAGGAGACTGTAGAGGAGCTCCGCCCCGCTGATGCCCTTATGGATCGACTTCCGCACCTCCTCGATCACATCTGTCAGAATGTGACGCAGGCCTAGAACACACACACACACACAAGCAGGGACACAGATAATGATAAACATACACGACACAGGATTAGTGGAATGTATGGCTGAGTGGGCGTGCGCACACACACACCACACACACACAGGCTAAATGGGACAGAGTGCATTCCACCCTACTGACCGTGTTCTCCTAGTTGGGTGTGAGAGGTCAGCACCTGGGCCTCCACCGCCTGCCTCATGGTCACCTCAGCCACGGCAGACTCCACCACGCAGACTACACTGACTGTAACGCCGCCGGCCGCACCGAGCAACGCACCACTGATGAGAGAGATGACACAGAGGATATATTATATTATATATATATTATAGGTTGGGAATATGGGCTTCTAAATTCTATGAGGGAACAGGGCCTTGTTGTACAGATCAGGGGGTTGAAATGTAATATATATTTTTTTTTAACTATAATAATAATATTTTTTTAAAAATAGGTTTGGTGCGGAAATGTTGTTTTATCAAGTCCGGCGAGCTTAAGAGACATTGAGATAGAGTCAATGGATAGAAAAGAAAAAGGTTTATTCTGTGACACAGAAGTTCTCAGAGACACATGATACACATCACAGTCTCTAAGGAAGTGAGACCCACGTGTTGGGTCACACCCAGGTTTATACAGTCAGGACACAAGGTTTGCATACAGAGGTAGTTCTCGTGGGGAAAACAGCCTGGGATGAATACTGATTAAGCTGCACCTGCCAGCAGGACCCGGGGTCCGTAGTAAACTGTTATGAGAAAGTTGGTTCCAAAACATGCTCTCTGTACACTAGAGCGCTTACGCCTAGTAAGCTGATTTATCGTAAATGGAGTAAAGGAATAGTATAATAATATAATAAAGAAATATTGCACGATAAAAATAAGAGAGAACATGTGATTTTTCCATACATTCTTGAATCTAAAGTTTTCTTGCTAAGGGTCAGAGTGCAATTTAAAAATACATGTTTGAAGCAGGTTACCCGTTTAATATAGATATTATATTCACTTAATGGTTCCTAAAAATCTTTTACACAAAATAAGCATTCTTTTGACATTCTAGGATAGTCAGTGCAACTCCAGAGGGCTCTGACGTAAGGACTGCTCTGGAGTCAGTGTGGCAGTGCAACTCCAGAGGACTCTGACGTAAGGTCTGCTCTGGAGTCAGTGTGGCAGTGCAACTCCAGAGGGCTCTGACGTAAGGTCTGCTCTGGAGTCAGTGTGGCAGTGCAACTCCAGAGGACTCTGACGTAAGGTCTGCTCTGGAGTCAGTGTGGCAGTGCAACTCCAGAGGACTCTGACGTAAGGTCTGCTCTGGAGTCAGTGTGGCAGTGCAACTCCAGAGGACTCTGACGTAAGGTCTGCTCTGGAGTCAGTGTGGCAGTGCAACTCCAGAGGGCTCTGACGTAAGGTCTGCTCTGGGGTCAGTGTGGCAGTGAAACTCTGACATAAGCGTAGCAGCAACAACAACAAGTGCAATTTCCGAGTCTGTGAGATGGGGGTCACTGTGCCACTGACACAGTGGACCGCTGGGGTTACAGGCCTTACAGAAACTCTAAGATCTCGTAAAACAACTGTAACCTACTGATCACGTCTGCACCTAATCAAAAACATCAGTAAAAAGAGAAAAAGTGTATTTATGGATGTAGTTATAGCAAAGTCTCTCTGTGGTTATCAATATAATTAACTAACTAACTAACTAACTGAAATATACAGTATTCACCTTATGTGAATACTGTATATTTCAGTTAGTTAGTTATATTGATTTGTTATATTGTTTACACTGCTTTTTTAACTACCTGTACCTCCCCTCGCCCTCCTGCTATGATGCCTGAATTTCCCCAAGGGGATCAATAAAGGAATATTTTATTTTATAACTTGCTCCTCCCACTTGGCTGGTGTCCAGCTCAGACAACCCCCCCCCCCCCCCCACTCCCCCTACCCGCTCTCTGAATGAAATACTTCATAAACAATAACTTGGCCTTACCTCTCCTCGTCCAAAGTCCCTCCTGGGAAGGAGAGCGAAGCCTTAGCAGTCCAGATCCCGAGGGTCGACCATGGATATGGGTGCAGAACAGAGTGTTGCCGCCTCCCCAGAGGCAGGCTGGCTGCCGGTCGGGGCTAGAGAGGCGAGCTCCGTGTGTTCACTGTGTGGGGGCCGGGAGGGAGAGAGTAATCCCTCTTCATCCCATTTAATTAATCCCAAGGCAAGTGAGCTGCCTCCCTCTTTCCCCCTCTCTGCCTCACTCTCTCTCTCTGCCTCTCTCTCCTCCCTCTCTCTCTCTCTCTCTGTGTCTATCTCTCTGTCTCTCTCTCTGTGTCTCTCTCTCACCCTCTCTCTCCGTCTCTCTACCTCTCTCTCTCTCTCTCGCCCCCCTGGAAGCGTGTGTTCTTGCCACCGGCTGACCAAAGCTTCTTAACTCTCTCTGATTTTAAACACACGCAGATTGAGAGGGGGGAAGAAAGAGAGAAAGAGAGAGGGGAGAAAGAGAGGCAGAGAGAGAGAGAGGGGCGAAGAAAGAGAAGGGGGAGAGAGAGGGGGGGGGGAGAAAGAGAAGGGAGAGAGGGAGAGAGAAAGGAAGGGAGAGAGATAGAGGGAGATAGAGAAGAGATAAAGAGGGAGGGAAAGAGAGAGAGGAGGGAGACAAGAGAGAGAGAAGAGAGGGAGAGAGGGGGAAGAAAGAGAAGGGAGAGAGAGAGAGAGGTGAGAGAGAGAGGTGAGAGAGAGAGAGAGGCTGACGACGCACTGTCTACTTAGACTCTACTACTACGTCCTGGAGAGAGAGGGGGGTTGATAACCAAACCCTACAGTGTAATTAAAGGGCTGAGCTGCAGCTGACAGCTGGGCAGCAGGAAAGGCCATTAACTGAGGACTAGGTTGGGGGGGGGGGGGGGGGGGCTGCAAGCAATATTCTCCTTAGTCACAACGAGGCAAAATCACTATCATCTGCAAATAATCTGGAAAATTATACATTTAATAGACCATATTGAGCACTGTACTGTAGCTCAAGATGATTTATTTTGTGTTAAAACAAAAACCTTTAAAAAAAAAGTTAACCTTCTGTAGTGTGGTAGTGAAAGGGTTAACATTATTCTTGTTAATCAGTGTGCCATATCAACATTAAGGTTAACATTAGGTTAAATTATGACACATCAAAATATAAATCTCCAACAGATCTGTAATTCTATTCCATCCATATAGGCAACGTGCATAGCAATAGTTTTAATTACCATTTTCCTCTATTACTTATATGAGAGCACTATACAAGAATGCTGCCATCTTTATGAGATGCTTGCTTGCACATTCAGCCTCATCCTTTAAAGTTTTTTCATGTTTGGTCTCAAAATGACATTTAACACTCAATGTTCCGCAAACAGACGGACCCTTCTGATTGGCTCTGAACCTGACATATCCCTGGGATATCAGTCAAACTACCATAAATAACAGGCTGTGCAACTGCCAATGGCTGTGAAAGAGGTAACTCGGCATGGAGAGGACAACATTTACAAAAAGGTTCCTCTCTTACACACTTGCTAGCGTGCCATTGGTTAAGAGACCGCGTGCCTAAGGTTGCTGACCCCTGGTCTAGTCTGATGTACGTATAGGTGCAAACAAATTTACTAAAGTCCCAAAACACATCCATTTCCATTCAAAACACTAATGTAAAAGCGACAGAAGAATGTTTTAAATCAAATTAAACTGTTATGAGGACAAAGGCCAGCGAATGTCAGCAAATATATAATATGCATTGTATTCACTGTTCATCAAATTACTTTATTGCCACTGGTTATTATTTTAAGACACAATATTTACATTTGACAACATGTAAAAGCCACGCACATGGCTGCCGGCTGTGAAAACAAACAAAAACACAACAGTCCATTGGCAGAGAATACTCACCATGTCCAATGCTAGAATGTCAGTTGCAATAAGAATTATACATGAACCCAACCTGAACACGACACAACGACTCATCTTACAAAAAAGAAAACGTTTAATTTAATCCGTTCAACATAACATTGTCACACAGGAGATTCTCTCCCCCTGAATGCGTGGATCGGGTAGACGTTCCACACTAACCTTTGACTGAAATGAAATCACAAAAAGGACCTAGATTAGAAACGTGTTTGGAAAAGGGTGTTTTGTTGACGTGTTTGGGTCAGGGAACCCGTTATCTGACCTCACTGTGTCCAACGACCGCCTACCACCTCGTTTACAGAGCTGTCGTACTCCGGCGGTTCCCACTTGTTTGTGGCGTTACGCCACCGATATCGAGATCCACCGCAAACGGACATCCTGACCCGACATAATAATGTTAAAAGCTATTTTTTTTTGTGTGCTTCAAGCGCATATTTTTTTTCGCAGTTCAACTGTGGATCTTACTGGATCTGCCCTAACGTGACCCGCCACAAATAACCTAAGAACCTAAGAACACTATTCTGTTGATCGGAGCACCTCATGTCCTTTAGGGCATGGTTAAAGGAACACACCACCAAAATAAGTTGATTTATTATGCCCATAATATCACACATATTCCCAAAAACATCATTGCACAAAATGATTTGGTTTTAGAGTTATTGAGTAAAGAGATGGAGGGATGTGTGATTGTCATTGTGATGTCACATAGTCCAGGAAGTATTAAAAGGCCATACCAGTCTAATTTTGATTACCAGAGATTGGTCTTTAACAAATCATTGAGTACATAGGTGTATAAAGTGTATGTTATGGTAGATCTCAGCCTATACCTTTCACACGGCTATTGATGTTGAAAGGGTTTAAAATGTGCTCCATGACACTCTGCTAGGTGTAGGTGATTTAGAAGATCACTGCACCGTTTATCTTCACTAATAATTACTGTGCGACTCATAATAATAGCGACAGCTATTAACCCTTTCACTACCACACTACAGAAGGTTAACCTTTCACTACGTGTAGTGTGGTAGTGAAAGGGTTAACCATTTGGTAGTGTGGAAGTGAAAGGGTTAATACACACAGCCACCGCGACAAGCACAACCAACTGAAGTGTAGCGAAGATAATGTCTCATGGAGTATTTTACACCCCTTTAGAACACCAATGGCGGTTTAGTAAGATTATAAATGACTTCAAATCAGCCAAAACACACACTGTATACACCTACAGTACAAACAGAACACTGGTTAAAAAAATTATTAAGTCAAACTGGTATGGTCCTTTAAAGCCATGTGAAATTATGAATATTATGGAGGAAAAAAGCTGCAAGACCTTTGCATGTGCATTTGCAGAAATTGTTAATAAATTACTACCGCCTTGATATTCATTTTCATCATCTCACATAGTTGCATTTAATACTTTGTGGATTCAATACCTCTCGAATAAAAAATATAGTTTGTACAAGACAATTTATCATTTTGGGATATCTGTGAGATCATCTTTATTTTCTTGGTGGAATGTTCCTTTAAACTCAGTCAGCCGGGCCTCCTGTCGGTGGCTCCCATGGCAACAGTAGTGAAATGTCTTCAGACGAACCCGGGTGCCGCGGCGAGGAGCAAAGGAAATACTCAAATAAATCTCATCTGGGTCCTTTAACCCTTTCACTGCCACACTACCAAAGGGTTAACCCTTTCATGGCGACAATACAGAAGGTTAAGAAACAACACTTTTCCTGGGAATGATTGCCTTGGCAGAAGACAAGCTATAAATGCAATATAACTCTTAACACTTTGGGTGCCGCTCATGTAGATCTACGTTTCTGTGGCCAGACGGTTGAGTGCTGGAAACGTAGATCTACGTTTTTCTCACGGTATTTCTTTTATTCGCTATTGCCATTCATAATTCAGCGGGGCACTTTGTGCATGCTGTTCTGAGTGTGTCTGTGATTGCAGACGGTCAATACCGCCGCCTACCGCCTTGTGGCAGCTACTGCACTCCATTAGAAATGATGTGGTTTGTTATCTGGGCCGAGCTGAGTCGTGCGGGGCAGGGTTTAAATACTCCGGCGAGCCAAGCGGTCACCATCATACATCTACGAGGCTGCCCCCCCCCCCCTCGTTCATATGCAATGCCAAATAACGTGGCACGGACTCCTGCGCCCAGTACTTCAAATGGCGATCAGATAATTGGATACTTTTTTTTGCATTACATCAGAGACAAGGTAAGAACACTATATATCAAATCTTGCGTTGATCTAATATTTCTTTCTCCTGCGATCGAAGCTATCTGTGTGGAATGTGTTGTGCTTTTTACCGTTGGCTGCGGTGGGGGGGGGGGGGGGGGGGGCGAGCGCCCTGCTACAAGCCCCATTTCATGGGTGCATGAGGAAGGATAATAACGATAATCTAGCATTGATTTCAGGAAGATTCGATAATCAGGCGAAAAATGACAACGTGATAAGTGGATTCCACTAAAACGCTATTATCGCGTCTTTTTCCTGGGATTACTAAGAATCACCCAAACTATTCATATTCAAAACGGTATAAAACGGAAATGTACGGATGAAAAAATAATCTGTTTTTTGCATGTTGACCAGAAGCAACTCACTAACAATCGACAGTGTTATTAGATCCATAGCTATAATATTAAATATAGGTTTAGCTCTACAAACAATGTGAGCGTTTACATGGGGTTAATGGACAGCAAGGCCAGATGCACTTCCCGGAAGGGGCGTGGCACCCAATGTGTTAAGACACCAGTACACTGGTCGAAGTGACAAATATCAATATTGCTTCAATGTCTAATTTTTCATTAAAGTTTTCTTCTTTTGTGTAAACAGAGAGGCACACGTGGCCACAGTTCTAGCAGGGGGTCTTGTACCTGCAACACTGGTGTCACAGGGAAACTATCAATGAAGAAAGAAGAAGGAATGATGTCAGAACACCAGCGTTCTATGGTCGGCTTGGTGCCAGACTTTGGTGCCAGTTCTATTGAAGCCTATATTACAATTTAAAATATACAAGCTTTTACAATACAATCTGCGGAAATATCCATCAACCAATATATCAAACGTTAGTTAGTTAACGAGGCGACAGATTGCAGATGATTCTGACATCCGAGGTAATGATCCGTTTAAATGATTAGGTTGTAAACGAGGAGACGGCTGATCCCATTCAACTCAACGTCGGCCGAACGGACTCTTGACTCTGGACGGTGACGTGATGACCCTTCCTTCTTTTATAGGTTCCTTGTGGCGTCACCGGACACATCTTGACGCACACACCACGATCCACGCTGTTTTTAATACCACGACGTATCGTTCCATCGATTCCTCTCGTTTCTCGGAAACAGAGTGCTTCTCCCGCGCGAAGGTGACGTGAGTTCGGATGTTTTCGATCAGACGTTCGTTTTCAAAATTCCACACGCTCTCGGAAAACGCCTCGACTTGGCACAGCCAGCAGTTTTTTGTCATTTCAGTCCGACTTCCACTCACTTCAAAGAGCCGACGCACAGTAGACGCTTCCCCCTCCGCGCCGTACAGGGTTTCATATTCCGCTGAAGCGCATATCATTAATAGGGCCTTTAAATGTGAAGATTTTCAGAATTTTTTTTTTATATTCTAGCGCGTCTGTAGTTCGCCTGGCGCCGCGTTTATGCCGAACTGCTACGGAAACACGTTTTTACCAAAATTATCAAATGCCGTCAAGCCTAAATTAATCCATAATGGAATCGAATCGAAAATTGGTACCGAATGGAATTGGGTGAAAGGTATCGGGAGGAGGGCTTCAATTGCCAATCTATGTTTGAGTATGAACAGTGAGAGTATACCAGTACACTCCTAGTATAAACCATGTCGATATGATGTGGCATGCATGTGCCACCATACAGTATATTATGTGGCATGCGTGTGCCACCATACAGTATAAATAAGAAACAATATCCAACAGCGTGTGTCATTTGTGGATTTAACAGTCGAGTGACATGTTATCATCCCCGTCTGGATTAGCTATGATTACCATCGGAAGAGTCTGAATGACCTCACCAGCACCCGACACTGGACTGTAGATTACGGCTGTCCTCCACAAACTAAATAATCGGGCGACTCGACAAGTCTTGAGGACTTCCGTCGACAAATCGATTCGTCTTGTTGAATAGATGAATCTTACCATTAAGAAAATGGCTTGGCTAACATTGATCTCTTTGCCTCTAATGAAGATATGAGTGTAGTTAGGATGCAAGGCAGGTGGGTAGAATTGTGCAGAAATAACTTGTAGTGTGAAAATCATAAAACAAAAAAAAATAAAAAATATGAACAGGAACAGGCTGATGACATACCATAGATAGATACTAGTAGATATGAACACAAACACGCCCAACTCCATTGAGTAAACATTTGAGCACAACCTGGAGGTTTCCCCCAAAGCGTTGAAGCGGTATCGCCGCTGCTGTGCTTCAACCGAATGTC
This sequence comes from Notolepis coatsorum, assembly GCF_963971535.1. Lineage (NCBI taxonomy): Eukaryota > Metazoa > Chordata > Actinopteri > Aulopiformes > Paralepididae > Notolepis > Notolepis coatsorum. Next base: position 56,798,827 of record NC_140165.1, on the reverse strand, counting down.
AATGAGAGAAACACAAACGTCAGTCCTTAAGATACTTGGGGGGAGAAACCCAGTCCTACAGTCAAGACGACCTTTGTCAATGAAGGCAAAACTAAAAAGGAGGACATTCAACAGTTAACCGTTTCCTTCTGGTCTGCGGTCAGAGCTCCGAGGTCTTTAATGGGTTGGTAAAAGAGAGACCAGCCACAGAGAGGTACCACGAGAAGCCCTTCCTGCTCGGCCCATATATGGTTAATACTGAAAACGTGGCTGAGAAACCGATCTTAAACCCACCGGCTTCATTGGGTTAACACTGCGACACGGTTCAAACCGCCTAGAACCGGCTGTCATTGTTTTTTGGGGGGGGGGGGGCACAAACGCTGTCCTTTATGTCTCGTCAGTAGGGAACGGTGCCTCCGGGCGCTCAGGGAAGACTTAAAACAAACACCAGGGAACAAACTCTCTCCTCCGCTGGGCCACGAGTGTCAAGACAGATTCACAAATTCATCAGAAACTTTCCCTTAATCATTTCCCACACTGACCATAACACAACGACCATCGGTAGAAAACAGCCTGTATGTGCCGTCAGCTACAGTAGCAGGCCCAGGGACCCACTCAGCAACATGAAGACAGAGGGAAACATGAGATATAAACGCACGCTGGATCACGCCTCCCAATGCTTTGACTGAAAACCAACGTTTCAACCCAATCTGACCAATCTAGTTGGGTTGGAACTAGGGCTGCTCGATTATGGGCAAAAATCATAATCACGATTACTTTTGATTGATATTGAAATCACGATTATTCATTGATTCGATTGAGAATTTGTTGGGTTTGGGGGGGTTGAAGGAAGGATGTGCTGCGTTTACGACATGAGACGAAATGAGAGCAACACGGCATGCGGTGCAATAATCACTTTATCTCAATTATCTTGTTTTCATGATCGGTTAATCGCCCAGCGCTAGTTGAATTGTTGCTTTTCAGTCAATAAGGTAGTGGGAGCTGTGTTAGTGTCTGAGATCGAGCGCAGCCTCCACATGAATACTCAGAGGCATCCCGGCGCGTCAGAGTGCAGCAGCCGGAGCGTCCGTTCGCGCTGACGTCACGTCCTTTTGTTTCACGTCAGTCTCCACATCAATGTGATGTAGCTTTTCTTTTCTTTTTAGGTCAGCCGAAAGTCTTGAAGGAACCGTTCCTGTTCTGGAAACAGTATGTTAAGTAAACGTGTGTGTGTGTGTGCGTGTGCGTGTATGTGAGAGAGAGAGTATTAAAAAAGAAAATTCTGAATTTTCACAGTTGGATCTTGACAAAATGTCCTCCATGTCGGAGGCTGCGGTCCCGTCTCCTGCCTCCGGGCCTGACGTCAGTTTACATGTGAAAATAAAACCGTCATTACTGGAAAGACACCGAAATCAAACTCAAGCAGTTCCTCTTCCCAAGAGCCCCGTAATCAGGACGTTCCTTCATTTTAGGAGGTAAACTGGCAAAGACTGCGGTGTAGAAGCGACTCGCCTCCTCAGCGCTTCTACATCGTTCCGTAAAACACACAGTAATTAAAAGGCGTATCTCTGGCAGAACAACAGCAAGAGGAAACACAAGTCAAAGTCTCCAGCAGAGTCACTGAGTGTGTGTGTGAGTGTGTGTGTGTGTGTGTGTGTGTGTGTGTGTGTGTGTGTGTGTGTGGAGTCTGTAGCAGCAGCAGATGGAGCCATTAGCAACCTGTTACTGTGATCCTCATCCTCCTCCTCCTCCTCCTCCTCCTCCTCTTACTCCTCCTACTCCCATTGGCCACTAGACATATCCATCATCCCAGAAGCCGTCCTACTCCAGCCCTGCCATTGGCTGCCACCAGCACTTGGGGGTGGGGGGGGATGAGGGGCGGGGCGGGCAGGAGCCTGCGGATCACTGAGGAGTAAGATCCGCCTTCCTTAAGTGATCTTCTCATGTTGGATCTGGTAATAGCATGCCTAGTGATAGAGAGAGAGAGAGAGAGAGAGAGAGAGAGAGAGAGAGAGAGAGAGAGAGAGAGAGAGAGAGAGAGAGAGAGAGAGAGAGAAACAGTATTTATATATATAGAGAGACAGAGAAAGGGAGGGAGAGAGATAGAGAGGGATATACAGTAAACAGTATGTATAGAGACAGAGAGGGAAGGAGATATATAAACAGTATTTATAGAGACAGAGAGATATATATAAACAGTATTTATAGACAGAGAGGGAAGGAGATATATAAACAGTATTTATAGACAGAGAGGTAAGGAGATATATAAACAGTATTTATAGAGACAGAGAGGGAAGGAGATATATAAACAGTATTTATAGAGACAGAGAGTCACAACCTGGGCAGAGAGTCAGGAAACATGGAGGAGTATAAGGCTACAGTCTATACCAGGGGTAGGCAACCCTAGGCACGCGTGCCTGCATAGGCACGTGGGGACATTTGCATAGGCACATAGGCATAGGCAAAAAACATATATAATTTTTTTTTCTTTTTTTTTTTTGCTTTGAAATATTATAGTGAAATATTTTGCACTGTTGTCGCATTTATCTTGTTGAAATCCTCCCACAGGTTCTTTTTACTACCACATATTTAATTGAGACCCTTTATTTGTTTATTATTTCAATTTAGCTGGAAATACATCATTCAGTAACATTTGCAGAGCCTTATAACAAAAACATTATTACGGTCACCATTGTGACCAGTGGGATTAATCAACACATTTTATTATTTATTTTTCTATTTCATTGAACATTGCACATGTTAAAAGCAATTTTTTTTACTCAAAATGTGAGTATTACCAAGTCAACTTGTGTTCTTAAAACTATGACAATAAATATAGTTTTATTAGGTTGAAATAATGTGGTTGTGTACTTATTTTTCTGTTAACTTATTATGGATTGAAAACTGAAAACCGTAATGCACAGTAACTGAACTCAATATTTTTAAGTTCTGGGAACTTATTATTATTTTTTTTTACAGTGTAGTCTTGCGATCAATCAAAACTTATTTACACGATATACCTCACATTCACCCTCCATTCACATCCTGGTGTTCTCCTGGTGTTCTCCATTAGGCCTGTAGGTGGAGCTATGACAGCACACGTACAGTACACACACCGATGGTGTGTGATGTGTCCAAAAATGAATGGGCAAATGTCAGTGAAATGGTTGCACTGTATGCAGCAGTTTGTCTGCATTGCATCCCCCCCCCCCCCAACTCAGATTTAGGGTTGATACAACCATCATAATAATATTGTTAATAATAACAATAACAATAATGATGTAATAATGTAAAAATGATCATAAAAAATACCTGATTATGAGGAAAAAAAATTACGACGCATGGAATATTGTTGAGGCACACTAGTTACAACTATATTTCAAACAGGCACTCCATGTCAAAAAGGTTGCTGACCCCTGGTCTATACTCTGCGCAAGGCTGTTAAACTTGCAAAACGGACGTATGCTGACAAAATGGAGACACAAATGGCACAGAATGACACAAGAGGCTTATGGCGGGGACTGAGGATGATAACTGACTACAAAGTCAGCGCCCCCTCAATGGGGAGCGACGACGCAGACAAACTCAACTCTTTCTACGCTCGGTTTGGTGCAGACAGTGGCGCCGCTAGCTCAACGGCTCGTGACGTCACTGGCACGCCGGCTGTTGTGGAGGGGGGGGGCAACCGCGGGGACGCTCTATCATTGTCGGTACACAGTGTGAGAAGAGCATTTATGCAGGTGAACACCAGAAAAGCTGCTGGCCCAGATGGAATAACAGGACACATACTTAAGTCCTGTGCTAACCAGCTAGCCCCTGTGTTCACCGCCATTTTTTAATCGATCCCTGGCGGAGTCAGTGGTCCCTGCCTGCTTCAAGATGTCTACCATCATCCCTGTACCAAAGAAACCCTCCCCAACAGGTCTCAATGACTACAGACCGGTGGCACTCACCTCTGTGGTCATGAAATGTTTCGAGAGGCTGGTCAAGGATCACATTTGTGCCTCCCTCCCCAGTGATATGGACCCTATGCAATTTGCATACACCATAGTCCCCACCAGACTGGTGGACAAGCTGATCGAGCTGGGTCTGAGCTCCGCTCTGAGCGCCTGGATACTGGACTTTCTGAGCGAAAGGCCACAGGCGGTCAGGGTGGGGGGTCAGACCTCCAACACCATCACCATGAGCATCGGGTCCCCCCAGGGCTGTGTTCTGAGCCCCCTGCTGTACTCACTATACACACACGACTGTGGCCAAGTTCAGCTCCAACTCCATAGTGAAGTTTGCGGACGACACAGTGGTGGTGGGGCTGATCTCGGACAACGACGTGAAGGCCTACCGGGAGGAGGTTGAGGTACTGGAACGCTGGTGCCAGGACAACAGCCTGCTCCTGAACATTGGTAAAACCAAGGAGCCGATTGTGGATTTTAGGAGGAGACAGCAGGAGACACACACACCACTGAGGATAAACGGGGCTACCGTGGACAGGGTGAGCAGCTTCAAGTACCTGGGGGTCCACATCTCAGAGGACCTGACATGGACAACACACATAGACTCAGTCGTAAAAAAGGCGAAAAGCGCCTCTACCACCTGAGACAGTTAAGGAAGTTCAGAGTATCTGGGAAGATACTCCAGTCCTTCTACTCCGGAGCTGTAGAGAGCATCTTGACTGGAAACATCACTGCCTGGTATGGCAACAGCACGGCACAGGACAAGAAGGCCCTAGAGAGAGTGGTGCGCTCAGCCGAGCGTACCACGGGTATTGCACTACCAACCCTGCAGGTCCTATACAACAAGAGGTGCAAATCCAGAGCCTGCAGGATAATGAAAGACCCTCACCACCCCAACAACAGCCTTGCTGCTGTTTCATGCTGCTGCGGTCAGGCAAACGCCTGCGAACACCAGTAACGAGGACAGAGAGACTTCGGCTCAGCTTCTTCCCCCAGGCCATCAGAGCCTTGAACACTGAACTCTCCACGCACAAGCACACATGAGCACACACACAACACACACACTAGCAGCCACTTTAACATGAGCACACACACACTCATGCTGCACACACTCACACTTATGGACACTTTACAGAAGGAAAGGTCACTTTAAGAATAGTATAGTATAACTTGAGATTGTATAATATAGCGTTGTATAGCAGTGTACATAAAGACCCAGTGCCTCATCCGTAGCTAACAGTGTACTGCACTACCACAGGACCTAGCATGTCCTACCATGCTCTGTAAATAACTCATGTACAGATACCGATATGCCCTACTTTGTTTACTTGTTTATTGCACAATGTCGCTCTATTGGTTGGATTCTTATTATATATTATTACTATTGTATTATGCACATCGTTGCGGGCAAGACCCCCCGCATTTCACTGTATACCTGTATGCCGTGACAAATAAAACTCTTGTATCTTGATATATAAACAGTATTTATAGAGACAGAGAGGGAAGGAGATATATAAACAGTATTTATAGAGAGAGAGAGGGAAGGAGAGAGATAAACAGTATTTATAGAGAGAGAGAGGGAAGGAGATATATAAACAGTATTATAGAAAGAGAGAAGGAGATATATAAACAGTATTTATAGAGACAGGGAAGGAGATATATAAACAGTATTTATAGAGACAGAGAGGGATAGAGATATATAAACAGTATTTATAGAGAGATAGAGAGAGGGAAGGAGAGAGATAAACAGTATTTATAGAGACAGAGAGGGAAGGAGATATATAAACAGTATTTATAGAGAGAGAGAGAGAGAGAGAGAGAGAGAGAGAGAGAGAGAGAGAGAGAGAGAGAGAGAGAGAGAGAGAGGGAAGGAGAGATAAACAGTATTTATAGAGAGATAGAGAGAGAGGGAAGGAGAGAGATAAACAGTATTTATAGAGACAGAGAAAGAGAGAGAGAGGGAAGGAAAAAGATAAACAGTATTTATAGAGACAGAGAGGGAAGGAGATATATAAACAGTATTTATAGAGACAAAGAGGGAAGGAGAGATATAAACAGTATTTATAGAGAGAGAGAGAGAGAGAGAGAGAGAGAGAGAGAGAGAGAGAGAGAGAGAGAGAGAGAGAGAGAGGGGGGGGGAAGGAGAGATAAACAGTATTTATAGAGAGATAGAGAGAGAGGGAAGGAGAGAGATAAACAGTATTTATAGAGACAGAGAAAGAGAGAGAGAGGGAAGGAAAAAGATAAACAGTATTTATAGAGACAGAGAGGGAAGGAGATATATAAACAGTATTTATAGAGACAAAGAGGGAAGGAGAGATATAAACAGTATTTATAGAGACAGAGAGGGAAGGAGAGATATAAACAGTATTTATAGACAGAGGAATGGAGATATATAAACAGTATTTATAGAGACAGAGAGGGAAGTAGAGAGATAAACAGTATTTATAGAGACAGAGACTTGAAAAAGATCAGTTTAAGGTAGATTTAGAACAGATATGCGATTTGCGATTAATCACAAGTTAACTATGGACAATGCGATTAATCAGATCAAATATTTTATTTATAGATTATCAAACTCACGTCCCCTAAAAAACATGCCCCCAGCCCAAACACTAGTTTCGGATTGTGTCTTTGGTAACTTGTAGAAGATGACAGAAAAGTCAGAAGAAAGGTAAAACTAATTCTCACTCAAATCAATGAGTAATCGCATTTAATAATCGTGCATTCTATATCAATCAAAATAATTTCCGAGCAGCCCTAGTGTGTGTGTGTGTGTGTGTTACCTTCAGTGTGGTGAACATGATGCCGTGCTCTCCGTGCTGCACACAGGGGTCCATCAGGTCTTCTATCAGGCTGACCTCTGACCCCAGGTTCCGGATCCTGACCACATAAAAACACCGCAGCTGACGTCTGACTCCAGAGAGAAGAGGCAAGTAACCCAATCCAAGACGGCAGACACATATTTAAAAAGGGATACCTTGGATCTTTGTCTTTCTCAAATCTCAAGTTTGGAATTTTTATTTCACATGAACCCTTTCACTACCAAAAATGGTTAACCCTTTCACTGTGACGATACAGAAGGTTAACCCTTTCACTGCCACATGGCAACGGGTTAACCCTTTCACAACCACACTACAGAAGGTTAACCCTTTCACTACCACACTACAGTGTGGTAGTGAAAGGTGTCTGTGGTAGTGGAAGGGTTCACCTTCTGTAGTGTGGTAGTGTAAGGGTTAAGGGACAATAATAGTCTCCAGCTACGCTAAAGAAGGTTTGTTAGCATTGTTTCGCATTAGATCCTACAGACACTGTTAGCAGCAGGCCAATGGCTCATCGGGTTGAATGAGAGTAAACGACGCTGACAACCAATGCAGAAAACCACAACATGACAAGACCAGAGCCAGTCTGTATAATGAGGTGTTTATAATCCATAACACTAAAGATGGCGGCAACAACAAACATACTTGCTAGAAAAAGGTGTTTCAAATGAATAAGCATCTCTGCTAAAAGGCTGGGAATGCAGTGAGTGGTACTAAGGACCGCTGGCACATATGGAGAAGGCAGTGGGGAAGAATTGTCCTTTTTGACCATGAGGCTCAAATTTAATTTACATTATCAACTTCAAAGGCCAGAATGTGGGACCTATAAACACATTTACTATCCAATAGCATTGTGAGGCTGAACAACAGGACCCATTGACTATGTAAATGTGCTAAAGAAATAATAATAAATCATTTACAGCCTTTTTTTAAATAAAAAAAAATAGCTAAAAGCTAAAAGTGATGTTGTAGTTTTACAACCGAGGGTCTTACAGGGAATTAAAGGTGTATAGATCAGTGGTTCTCAAACTTTTTACACCAAGTACCACCTGAGAACGTAGCTGGCTCTCCAAGTACCACCATATGACCGACATTAAAATACAGTCTATTCAGCTATGCACAGTTCACGCAGGAGGCAAATGTATTCCTAATACCATTATTTATTGTTAACTTTTGTTAAGTTGAATCAGGTGTCCTGGTGGTGGAATTTAACAAATACATTGAACGGCTGGGGTGCTTCGAGGAGAGGATTGGGAAGCACTAGTCTAGTCGATTTTGTGTTTTGAGCACAAAGTTCATCATAGATCTAGCCTCTTTATTTTGCTCTCAAAGATTGATGCATTTAACTTTAAAATGTACAAAAAAGAGGGCCTGAGGTTCACCCCCCATGAAAAAACGAGAATTCTCGTCCGTGGCACTCAAAGTGTTAAATGCCAGTTTGTGTGATGGCATCACAAATTATTGTTAAAAAAACACAAGAAGAAAAGTGGGAGTATTTCATTTTTTATCTGACATTACAAAAAATCTAGGGGTCGCGACCCCCACTTTGGGAAACACTGCTATAGATAACGTTCCAGTAGATGTCGCACTAGAGCACCAGTGTGTTCCATGTGGGGAAATGGTAACATGTAAACAACAACATTCATTTTGGACCTGCCAACATTTAAAACATTATAAATGCATATTTTTGGGGGGAGGTAAAAGCAATGCTCCCCCCCCCCCCCCCCACACCTTTCCCTTTCCCTTTTTTTTTTTTTTTTTTTTAATTTTTACAGCTTTTATTGGCCACGCAGGACCGACAGAGGAGAGGG
>NC_140165.1:56780265-56787765 GCF_963971535.1 Notolepis coatsorum | reverse complement strand
AGGAGAGAAGATACATGTTCAGGAGGTTAGGAGTGAACGTGGTGCTGGAGGAGAAGATACACGTTCAGGAGGTTAGGAGTGAACGTGGTGCTGGAGAGGAGGAGATACATGTTCAGGAGGTTAGGAGTGAACGTGGTGCTGGAGGAGAGGAGATACATGTTCAGGAGGTTAGGAGTGAACATGGTGCTGGAGGAGAAGATACATGTTCAGGAGGTTAGGAGTGAACGTGGTGCTGGAGGAGAGAAGATACATGTTCAGGAGGTTAGGAGTGAACGTGGTGCTGGAGGAGAGAAGATACATGTTCAGGAGGTTAGGAGTGAACGTGGTGCTGGAGGAGAAGATACACGTTCAGGAGGTTAGGAGTGAACGTGGTGCTGGAGAGGAGGAGATACATGTTCAGGAGGTTAGGAGTGAACGTGGTGCTGGAGGAGAGGAGATACATGTTCAGGAGGTTAGGAGTGAACATGGTGCTGGAGGAGGAGATACATGTTCAGGAGGTTAGAAGTGAACGTGGTGCTGGAGGAGAGAAGATACATGTTCAGGAGGTTAGGAGTGAACGTGGTGCTGGAGGAGAGAAGATACATGTTCAGGAGGTTAGGAGTGAACGTGGTGCTGGAGGAGAAGATACACGTTCAGGAGGTTAGGAGTGAACGTGGTGCTGGAGAGGAGGAGATACATGTTCAGGAGGTTAGGAGTGAACGTGGTGCTGGAGGAGAGGAGATACATGTTCAGGAGGTTAGGAGTGAACATGGTGCTGGAGGAGAAGATACATGTTCAGGAGGTTAGGAGTGAACGTGGTGCTGGAGGAGAGAAGATACATGTTCAGGAGGTTAGGGAGGAGATACATGTTCAGGAGGTTAGGAGTGAACGTGGTGCTGGAGAGAAGATACATGTTCAGGAGGTTAGGAGTGAACGTGGTGCTGGAGAGAAGATACATGTTCAGGAGGTTAGGAGTGAACGTGGTGCTGGAGGAGAGGAGATACATGTTCAGGAGGTTAGGAGTGAACGTGGTGCTGGAGAGAAGATACATGTTCAGGAGGTTAGGAGTGAACGTGGTGCTGGAGGAGAGAAGATACATGTTCAGGAGGTTAGGGAGGAGATACATGTTCAGGAGGTTAGGAGTGAACGTGGTGCTGGAGGAGAGAAGATACATGTTCAGGAGGTTAGGAGTGAACGTGGTGCTGGAGGAGAGGAGATACATGTTCAGGAGGTTAGGAGTGAACGTGGTGCTGGAGGAGAGGAGATACATGTTCAGGAGGTTAGGAGTGAACGTGGTGCTGGAGAGAAGATACATGTTCAGGAGGTTAGGAGCGAACGTGGTGCTGGAGGAGAGGAGATACATGTTCAGGAGGTTAGGAGTGAACGTGGTGCTGGAGGAGAGAAGATACATGTTCAGGAGGTTAGGAGTGAACGTGGTGCTGGAGGAGAGGAGATACATGTTCAGGTGGTTAGGAGTGAACGTGGTGCTGGAGGAGAGGAGATACATGTTCAGGAGGTTAGGAGTGAACGTGATGCTGGAGGAGAGAAGATACATGTTCAGGAGGTTAGGAGTGAACGTGATGCTGGAGGAGAGAAGATACATGTTCAGGAGGTTAGGAGTGAACGTGGTGCTGGAGGAGAGGAGATACATGTTCAGGAGGTTAGAAGTGAACGTGGTGCTGGAGGAGAGGAGATACATGTTCAGGAGGTTAGGAGTGAACGTGGTGCTGGAGGAGAGAAGATACATGTTCAGGAGGTTAGGAGTGAACGTGGTGCTGGAGGAGAGGAGATACATGTTCAGGAGGTTAGGAGTGAACGTGGTGCTGGAGGAGAGGAGATACATGTTCAGGAGGTTAGGAGTGAACGTGGTGCTGGAGGAGAAGATACATGTTCAGGAGGTTAGGAGTGAACGTGGTGCTGGAGGAGAAGATACATGTTCAGGAGGTTAGGAGTGAACGTAGTGCTGGAGAGGAGGAGATACATGTTCAGGAGGTTAGGAGTGAACGTGGTGCTGGAGAGGAGGAGATACATGTTCAGGAGGTTAGGAGTGAACGTGGTGCTGGAGAGGAGGAGATACATGTTCAGGAGGTTAGGAGTGAACGTGGTGCTGGAGGAGAAGATACATGTTCAGGAGGTTAGGAGTGAACGTGGTGCTGGAGGAGAGAAGATACATGTTCAGGAGGTTAGGAGTGAACGTGGTGCTGGAGGAGAAGATACATGTTCAGGAGGTTAGGAGTGAACGTGGTGCTGGAGGAGAAGATACATGTTCAGGAGGTTAGGAGTGAACGTGGTGCTGGAGGAGAAGATACATGTTCAGGAGGTTAGGAGTGAACGTGGTGCTGGAGGAGAGAAGATACATGTTCAGGAGGTTAGGAGTGAACGTGGTGCTGGAGGAGAGAAGATACATGTTCAGGAGGTTAGGAGTGAACGTGGTGCTGGAGGAGAGGAGATACATGTTCAGGAGGTTAGGAGTGAACGTGGTGCTGGAGGAGAAGATACATGTTCAGGAGGTTAGGAGTGAACGTGGTGCTGGAGAGGAGATACATGTTCAGGAGGTTAGGAGTGAACGTGGTGCTGGAGAGAAGATACATGTTCAGGAGGTTAGGAGTGAACGTGGTGCTGGAGAGGAGGAGATACATGTTCAGGAGGTTAGGAGTGAACGTGGTGCTGGAGAGAAGATACATGTTCAGGAGGTTAGGAGTGAACGTGGTGCTGGAGAGGAGGAGATACATGTTCAGGAGGTTAGGAGTGAACGTGGTGCTGGAGAGGAGGAGATACATGTTCAGGAGGTTAGGAGTGAACGTGGTGCTGGAGGAGAGAAGATACATGTTCAGGAGGTTAGGAGTGAACGTGGTGCTGGAGAGGAGGAGATACATGTTCAGGAGGTTAGGAGTGAACGTGGTGCTGGAGGAGAAGATACATGTTCAGGAGGTTAGGAGTGAACGTGGTGCTGGAGGAGAGAAGATACATGTTCAGGAGGTTAGGAGTGAACGTGGTGCTGGAGGAGAGAAGATACATGTTCAGGAGGTTAGGAGTGAACGTGATGCTGGAGGAGAAGATACATGTTCAGGAGGTTAGGAGTGAACGTGGTGCTGGAGGAGAGGAGATACATGTTCAGGAGGTTAGGAGTGAACGTGGTGCTGGAGGAGAAGAAGATACATGTTCAGGAGGTTAGGAGTGAATGTTTCTGGTGTATAAAGGAAATGTGTTGATATTAGGGATGTCCGATATTATCGGCCGACCGATATTATCGGCCGATATCGGCAGTAAAATGTGATATCGGAAAATATCGGTATAAAAAAAAAAAAAAAAAAAAAATATATATATTTTTTTTTTTACATTTATTTAACCTTTATTTACCCAGGCAAGCAAGTAAGAACCAATTCTTATTTTATTTATTGTCAAAAGTATGCATGTTGGTTTAATTCAACAACAAGAGATATGTAATGTTAATTTTTACTTTTTTAATTATCATATTTTGCACGGATAATGCTTACATTTAGAAAGCCTTTTGAATGCATCCAGTGAAATTATTAATTACCTGAAATTATTCAGTTTTTTTGGGGGGAAACCCTGCATTTATCGGTATCGGTTGATATCGGTATCGGTATCAGTATCGAAATTAAGAGTTGGACAATATCGGAATATCGGTATCGGTAAAAAAGCCAATATCGAGCATCCCTAGTTGATATATGGTGTAAACAAAAATGACAAACCTACTGTCTCGTGAAGAATGGTTACAGTGCAGAACCTTATTAAGCATTACATCACGCGCAGGAGTGGTTTGTGAACAATAAACCATGCCTAGGGGTGGTTGTTAGGCCCGAGGCGCAGCCGAGGGTCGTTAGACCCCCCTAGGCATGGTTTATTGTTCACAAATCACGACTGCAAGTGGTGTAAAGCTTTTATACAACTGCCACATTAATCCAACCTTATTTCTATACAATAAACACACATTAATCGAAGATTTATTGAAAAAACCATCCGCCAGAAAAAGTAGTTCCCACAACTACAAAAAAGACAATTTGCCTCCATGTGGAAGCAGCTTGAAGTGCATCCAACCAAACTAACACATCCAACTGTGTATTATTGGAATGATTGAGAGAAGTTGCCTCATGTGGAAGCAGCTTGAAGTGCATCCAACCAACTAACACATCCAACTGTGTATTATTGGAATGATTGATTGAAAATTTTATTACCAGATGCAGAATGGGTACAATACAGTACGGCTCAATACACACAATTGTTAAGGGAATGCAGACCTACTTTCCACAGAACTTCATTCTTAGATGCTTCTATAGAAGTTAGGTAAAACAAATTAAAAAGTTTTCTTTGCCCTATAGGAAAAAAACGTTTTCTTCACCCTATTTTTTTATTTATTTTTTTAAACCTACTGTAGAGGGCCTAAACTTAACCAGTTGGAAACCAAGCGTACAGTAATAAAATTAGCAATCAATCAATCAATCAACTCAATAGGCCATGCTCACTTAGAACCAGTGGTGCGTTATTGAAATCATCTGGGGTGACACGCACCACGTGCACGCGCGCTCCCGGCGCGTGCGCGCGCTCCCGCGAATGCGCATTTAATGTCCCCTCGCTTGGGCACAGAGTAAAGACGGTGCCTAATTGCGTCTACGAATGGAATGTAACACGTCTTCACAACAAGTTAGGTGTGAATGTGTCTGAGAACGTATTTAACACACCTGACGACCGGCGCTATTGATATGCAAATAGCGAGTGAGCTTGCACACCGTGCTACCCCGTCCCATGAACAACGCATGCCTGCTTAGAACAGCGCAGCACCCAGCTTTCTCTCTCAGTCTGACTATCCCCCGCGTTGCAGGCAGAGTGTGTGTGTGTGTGTGTGTGTGTGTGTGTGTGTGGGTGTGTGTGTGTGTGTGGGGGGGTGTGTGGCGGTGGGTGGAGACTAGAGCGAGCGCCAACAGTCGAAAGGAAAAGAAATTGAAAAAAAAATTGAAAATTAATCAATCAATCAATCCGCGATTTTTCTTTTGTTACAGAATGATTCAAGACCCATCAATTACATCATCCAACATTGTTTAAACGACTAAGACATTCACTGTGACAGAATCGCTTGATATTTAGTCGTTTAGTCGCTATCAACATATCCATTTGTAAAGATTATTGTCCACCTTCTTGTGATCCGGCGGAGTGATGTGATGTGGTTCGGTTGTGGGCGGGTCCTGGGCCAGCAGCGTGGAATTGTTGCCAATAAATTCGTAAATTCGTAAATTCACCGATACCGATCACCGATCGTCTATGAGCCATATCGGCCGATACCGATCGTTTTTTAATTTTTTTTGTAGCATTTTTACAGCTTTATTGGTCACGCAGGACTGACAGAGGAGAGGGCGAACGGGAGGAGAGGTGGGGAGGACATGCGACAAATAACGACGGGAGCTGGGATCGAACCCGGGTCGGCCGCGTAGGTGCGCGAGGCACTATGGTATGCGCCACGAGGGCGCCCCTCGTTTTTGTTTTTATAAAAAAAAAAAGTTTAAATATATAATTCTTTTTAATAAAATATATATATTATATAATTATACTTGTAGTTGTATTATCTGCGAGACATCGCCACCACGCAACAAGTCAAAATGCTTGCTGTCTGTGTGTATACTCTGCTTTGGTCAAATCACATTCAGCATGCCCTCAGCTAGCCCCTTTCGTGACTGCGATGCAAGCCAGGGGCTCGAATACGCATAGAATCAATGTTATAAGACATTGATATCAGGAGCTATCTGTAGCTACTGCTAGCCGGCTAGATAACGTTAAGACAACGCATCAGTGAACTATTTCGTTTACTGGGACATTTCATTTAAACAGTGAGCTAACGTGAGCTAACGTTAGCTACCTAGCTAACGGAGGTATCATGCACTCGACTATTGCTGGAGCATTTGTTGATATCAGGAGCTATCAGTAGCTAGCCGGCTAGATAACGTTAAGACAACGCATCAGTGAACTATTTAGTTTACTGGGACATTTCATTTAAACAGTGAGCTAACGTGAGCGAACGTTAGCTACCTAGCTAACGGAAGTATCATGCACTCGACTATTGCTGGAGCATTTGTTGATATCAGGAGCTATCAGTAGCTAGCCAGCTAGATAATGTTAGACAATGCCTCATGTATTAAACTAAAAGTGAATAGTTGACTGGGTCATTTTGTTTAAACAGTAACGTTAGCTAGGTAGCTAACGTTAGCTCACAGAGGTCGCATGCACTAGAGCAGACTATTGCCGGAGGCAATAGGAGCCTCTGTTGACACGGGTCTGGCAGGGGGAGGAGGAGGGGGAGGGGGAGTGCGCTGCAGCAGTGTGCCTGAGAGAAGTCAGCGAGTGAGAACTCCGCTAAGAATTGGATCATGTTTTTCGATCGGTTTTCACGATCTGCGAAAATAAAGCATTATCGGAATTCACCGATCTCATATTTATACTGAATATCGGCCGATACCGATCGCTGGCCGATACCGATCGCTGGCCGATCGATCGGGGCATCCATACCACTAACCATTATCTGAAATGATAAAAAAAAAAAAAAATCTAACCCCGACTAACCTTAATGTCATGCACTTGTCCTAATAAACTAACCTACACTGTAACACGCAATACTTTGATGAACATTGTTACTCAGCTGATAGAGTTATACCCTTCTTGCTGTCTTGTCGCACAGAACTTGTAAGTCGCTTTGGATAAAAGCGTCAGCTAAATGACTAAATGTAAATGTAAATGTAACCCTAGAGACTGGCAGGTTTACTGCCACCCCAGAGGACAGACTTTGTTTGGTGTGTGAGCTACTGCAGGAGAAATTGAGAATTAGGTTAATTTTTTGTTTTACTCCCTACTCTTTACAACAACAGGAACGTCGGGGAACCCCCTACTCTTTACAACATGAACGTCGGGGAACCCCCTACTCTTTACAACAACAGGAACGTCTGGGAACCCCCTACTCTTTACAACAACAGGAACGTCGGGGAACCCCCTACTCTTTACAACAACATGAACGTCGGGGAACCCCCTACTCTTTACAACAACAGGAACGTCTGGGAACCCCCTACTCTTTACAACATGAACGTCGGGGAACCCCCTACTCTTTACAACAACAGGAACGTCTGGGAACCCCCTACTCTTTACAACAACAGGAACGTCTGGGAACCCCCTACTCTTTACAACAACAGGAACGTCTGGGAACCCCCTACTCTTTACAACAACAGGAACGTCGGGGAACCCCCTACTCTTTACAACAACATGAACGTCGGGGAACCCCC
Organism: Notolepis coatsorum; assembly: GCF_963971535.1. NCBI lineage: Eukaryota > Metazoa > Chordata > Actinopteri > Aulopiformes > Paralepididae > Notolepis > Notolepis coatsorum. The sequence goes on along the minus strand of NC_140165.1, from coordinate 56,780,503 downwards.
TACTCTTTACAACAACAGGAACGTCTGGGAACCCCCTACTCTTTACAACATGAACGTCGGGGAACCCCCTACTCTTTACAACAACAGGAACGTCAGGGAACCCCCTACTCTTTACAACAACATGAACGTCTGGGAACCCCCTACTCTTTACAACAACAGGAACGTCTGGGAACCCCCTACTCTTTACAACAACAGGAACGTCTGGGAACCCCCTACTCTTTACAACAACATGAACGTC